>NW_016160285.1:0-67066 GCF_001687245.7 Rhagoletis zephyria
CAATAACCATACCGAGTTTGGTACAAATTGGTAGAAGGGTTACCGAGATGCACACATGTATGTATGTGTTCATAAGTGGGCGGTGCTACGCTCATTTTCCAAAAATTGGTTGCAAACGTATTTCTTGCTAAGTTGTATGGCAATTATCAATTTTAAATAACTTAGCTCTAATATTTACTGATTCGTCGAAGATTTCGTATTTATCGAAATTACCGTTATATGGGATGTGGGCGTGGTTATTGTACGACTTTAAAAATTTTCAAGCGTTTGATATGCTTTACCAGCACCAATAACTGTGTCAAGTGTAGGAGAAATTGGTGAAGCGGTTACCGAGATATAAATATATACATGGGCTCCCATTTAAAAAAAAAATTACAATATTCTTATTTTTCACCAAAGGTAAATGTAATTATCAATTTTGAGTGAATAAGCAGTTTTGGTTGCTTGGCCCCCTCGCTGTGAGTCATTTAACCCAACCTCCCCTCCCAACGAACTGTACGGTGCCGCACCCCCCCATTCAAGTCGAGAGTTAAGGTCGTGCGTACGTATTGTTTTCCGGGGTCTTTGTATGTCTCGGCGCTTCTTCAATAGCAAGCTGCTTCAGCTATGGGCGGCGACCATAATGTTTTCTTCTCTACGTCTAACCAATCTCAATGTCTCCTGTTTCATTAATTTAGAGATTATTGATGCTGCGGCAGTGCTTACTGCTCCCCAATTGGTTGAGGTTTCCATCATTTTGGGTACTAAGTTCTGTACGGTGGGGCGTTCGCCGAATGTTTCACGTAAAGCTTCTCTCTCCGCATTGACACATGGACAGCTAAACAGTAGATGCTCCGCGTCTTCGGGTTAGTTTGGACCACAAGTCTCGTAATGGCCGAAGTCCGTGTGGTTAAAGCGCTGCAAGTAGGATCTGAAGCAGCCATGGCCAGTTAGTAGTTGGGTAATACTGAAGTCTACCTTGCTGTGTGCCCTACTAATGCAGGTCTCAATACTACGTATGAGCCAATGTGTTTATCGGCCATTGGTATCTGTGTCCCATCGTTCTAGTCATTACGTATATATGTATGTAATGTATGCATTCACATTTATTCCTATACTAAGTACCAGAAAAGCTACTGTTGAGTGGTTGAAGCGGTTTTTTGTTGTCAATGATTAAAAAGTTAGCAAAACCGTTTTTCACTCCGCCCAATTGAAGCGACATTCTTTATGTTGAAATTAGCAGCAAAGGGGCTCGGAAAAAATCTACAGAAGTATTACCAAAAATGTATGTACATACGTATGTATGTGCCTTCATGATATGTAAATATGTTTATCAAATGCTCACGTCGTGTTTTGCACAGCAGGCTATAATTAATGCGTTTTTATATAATTTTTTTTTTTTGGCCCGTGTTTAACCGTATTTAATGCAGAAATGCGGATGATATGTACCTCGTGATACTACTAAGTACATACTTACTTTACACTTTTATTTTACTCTTACGCGCTCCTCATGTGCAATTATAATTTGTTTACAAAACGCAAAAAATTAATTTAACCCATGTTTTTGAAAGCAATGCGTAGAAAAAAGCAAATTGATTTACTGTTATTAAAATATGATGAAGCAAACTCCCAGTGAGAGTGTTAGCCCACCAAGTGGTTTCGGTTCACTACGCAGGCCATTCAAATGTACGCGCGTATGGAGAAACATCCAATCCAGTGGCAGCTGAAATGGGTTATGGGCTAAGTAAATTTCGTAGGCGGTCGCGTAATGCATTCAATTTTAACTGGCGGCCTGCTGGCTTTCAATTTCTTCAGCGCTGCTGTGTGGTAGATATATATCCTATGTAAATGTTTGGCAATTCCTAATGTAACCTTTTAACGTCAATTTTATGCAAATTATGTTGTTGCGTCTTTGCTATAGCTACATACATACGTACATACATACGTACATGCCGAGTCAACTTTGGCATTAAATACATATGGGAAAATGTAGTATGCGGATCGTGAGTTCAAAGGTGGCTAATTCAAAAACCAAAAGTTTTCAAGTGCTACTGTTTTGGCTGCTGCACTCAAAGTTCTTATTCAATAAGCCAGATCTGATGCCATGCAAATGGCGCTGAGTCGTAAGTAAATATTGGCGTGCCGGCATTGTTCTTGTTTTTGTAAAGTGCAAATAATAATAATAAAGAGTACTTATTATTTGATTTATACGTCTGTGTATTATTATGAGTAAGAAATACTTGCAGCAAAAAAAAAACAAACACAAAAAGTTTTGCATATTGCAGTTTTTTGCGGTGAAAGCAATAATATTAATAATAATAATAGACGGAAGTCATTCCTTCACTTTGTGGCAATATGTATGAGTGGCGCTTAAAGAACTGAATGGGATATTTATGCACTGAATAGAAACTGGAGAGCATATTTAGTATGTAAGACCACACAGTATTTTCTTAGATTTTAAACTTAATCGATGTGAAAGTGTGATATACTTTGAAAAAAATATAAATAAGGGACAACTTGTGAGAAAATTACGGCCCAGTGTCGTGTGAAAATAGCGGTGAACCTAGAAAAGTTATCCTTTTCCAGTTAAGAAACTGTATCGAAGGTCCTACCACATTCGATTAACCATTCTCAGCCAGTGTCGAGAAATCTGGTCTTAATGTAGTTCAATGGTGCGAGAACCTCTACTGATTCAGTAATATATAGGTTTGAACCATTAAAGGCTAGCACGTCAGTCATTGCCATGGTTGCCGAAATTACTCGGCCCGCTGAGAGACCGCCAGGCTTTCTGAATTATGCAAAAACCTCACGTGGAAAAAACTATGGCTATATGGCAGTCGCATTGACATTTCTATTTCTGTAAATGAGCCATTCTTTTTTAAGTCGGATGGATTTCGTAAAAAAAAAGTATGTCATGTCTCCGATTCGCTTCAAATTTTTTTTTGTGGGTTCTATACATCAAATAAGCTAACAAGTGTTCGAGGAATTTTCTTTTTAATTTTTTTCTTCGGAGATATGATCTGTCAAAGTTTGCATTTTTTTCGTGATTCTGACTAATAATGTACTTCCTCAAATCGTTATATCTCGTGTCCTGCTCATCGTATAGACTTCATCTTAACGTCGTTTTAAATCTAAAGAAACGGGCTTAACATTTCTTCATTTGAGATGGTCTAGATTGTCCTAAAGCTAACTTAGCTATTAACAGTTGAACTTTTTGAAATTGATTTGCATAGTGAAGACCAGTAAATTAGGGATGTAAGATTATACCATCGTAATCCTTGTTTGGTTTTCTATAAAAAACGTTGTTCAAAAAAATGGGCGATTTTCCAGAACTATTTTTAAAATATTTCTTTTTATGACGAGATGGTTTATTTTATGTTGAGATATATTTTTGGAAAGGCGTTAAACATCGGGTTTTTTGCATTAAGTAAAATTTTATTGCGGATTCCGATAGAATACCTATCCAGATATAATATTTGCATGGCAAGATTTTTCTTTAAGGCTACAAACCCCTAGAAATGGGCGTGTCAATTGCAGGACTAAAGTTAGCAAAACGCAGATTTTATTGCGGATGTCAGCAGAATATCGCTTCGTTAACAATATTTGTTCCACAACTGTTTCAATCCATATAGATATTCTGGCAAAATCCACAATAATATCTAAACTTTTGAACTACGGTTTTAATATAGCCACGCCCATTTCTAGAATATTATTTCAAGGCTGCTGCAGTCCGATCTGCCATAAAGCTAAAACGCACTTGTTTCAACATGGCGAGTGAGCCCACGGAAGTTTTTGGAAACTTTTTCTTCATACTTGAAGAATCGAATCGGTGCGCATTGAGGATGGCTCCGTTTGGAAACTTCCCTTCACACATCTCTCTAAGAGGTAAATGGGATAAGATCGAAGTTGAGGGACGAGCTGGAAAAGGTGTGTTCTGTCAGAAACTCTCTGTAAATCACATATTTAGGCTGCTGAATTTCTGCACGTATTCCAGCCAAATGTTGCGCCTATAAAAGAGGAATTCGAGTTGCCGGTGACTTCCTGACTGGAGAGTTCAGGCGCTTATTGCTTACTAATCAAACTGATCCGGGTCGAAGTGCACAGCGACATTTCCGTAAACTGCATGGCTCAGCTAGCCGTCTGCTAAAGCCTCGATATACAAAGTTTTGGAAAGGACTTACATACGTATTATTTACATAAAATCTAAAATAAATATTCACCCTACAAGTCTAAACCGCAATTAGTAAACCGCTAAAAATGCATTTATTTATATTTTCCCAGCTTTGTATTCAAATTAATTAATTAGCGAAATTTTTCCCTTAAACAAATAGATATGCCTAGTTTTCCTCATGAACACATCATAAATCTTGAACACACATGCTAAGAAAATTTCTCGTCTACAACAAAATTCGCTACGAGGCAAAGGCGACCAGTAGATTGAGAAGAGTAAGGGATATGTTGTTGGCAACGCTCTTTTCAGAAATATTTCTTATGTAAACACAAGTAAACTTTCTTTGCCAAAATTTCTGCCACTCCTACACTTTTACATACTTTGCCACAAGTACCACACACTCTGTAAGTGTCGAAAGGAATGTTAGCTTTAGTTGACTAAATATGTAACTTCTTATAAAATCCGTATGTATATTTACGTATATGAACCTGTACAAATTCGTTTACATACATACAGACATGGGTACATGTGTGCATGTGTGTGGTATTTATTTTATGGCTTGTTTTTTTATAGTGAGACTTCACGAAAAATGCTGTTTGCTGAGAAGTGTCTGGTGTAAAACAAATAAGAATGTTGTTACTTTTGTTTGTTGAGTGGTTGGTGTTTTTACCTTTTAAATACATATATCTTTGTTGATATATATATAAAAAATATGGTTATATATATTTGTATTTAAATTCTTAAATATAAAATATAAAATGAAATGAAAAATGTATAATAGTTAGTTATAGTTAGTTAATATAAGCCAAAAAATTGTTTCTCTGCAATGAATATTGGATTCGTACATCCGGCAGAAGCTAAGACCTAGGATGTTTTCAGACTCGAAAGGAAGGTCTGCGTACTCCATCAAATTGTGAGAGACTATTAACAATTGCAGGAATTTCTGAATATCTAGCGGAATTCATTAGTATTATTCTTGGTGAAAGAGTTATACCTATCCCTCTTCTCCTATGGAACTTGACAATGTGTGCGCGGATGACCTTAAACTTACACAAAATGTCTTAGATATTATGGAAAGGAGAGCGGCCTCTACGCCGATCCAGAAAAAACAGCTATGGTTCTCTTCACTACTTAAATAAGACTACACCAATTCCAACTTCCTTCGCTAACTAAATTTCATACTTAAAAATTATCTCGGAATATAAGCTTTCCTAGAAATAGAACCAAGTAAGCCACCACGATCAGCACGGCCCTTAATGATAGTACCAAGGGCAGAAGGAGCTGTCTACATTTGGTGTGAATAACTTGCGTAATTTCGCGAAGGCGAGAGGCAATTGTCGATTTCTTTTTCACGGCTAGGTTAGGTTAGGAGGATGTGGCAGTCGGTACAATGGCCAACTTACTTAGACCTCTAAGGTTGATTGTGATACCACCACACGGCAACTTTAGTGTATATTCTGCATAGAACCATTTTGAAGCTTTCTTGACGCGTAGGACTGGTTTTATTCCTACACTGGATAGTTCCGTGAGATAACTGAAAATGTGCCTATCTAGAAACTCCCCTCTGCTCTTAGCTAAAGAGGTGCTCAACTGTTTCTTCTTCTTCCTCATCTCTGCAGGTTCTGCAATATTTATGACAAAATATTCCTAATGCCTAATCTTGTCTACCAAACTGCCAATGACGATAGAAATCTCCTCCGTTGAGAGGCTGAGCAGTTCTTCGGCCATAGTAGCTTAGTTGAGGTACAAGTGACCTCGTCTAACCATGACCTATTGGCCTCATGAATGATGTTATTTCTAATTTTGCAGGTTGCCATGGGTAACCCAATCATACCTCTGCCTTCACACAGTGGAAGATTGCTACCTTTCCTGGCTAACTCATCGACTCTGCAATCTCCTTCAATATCTCTAAGTCCAGGTACCCATATGAGGTTGTCCTTGGAAGACGGTGCTAATATGATTTAGAGCTGACAGGTATTCCTGTGCAACCTTTGATCTTAGCATTACCGCGTTCATTGATCTGATGGCCGCCGGGCTATTCGAGAAGATATTAATCGTAGTCTTCATTACGGCATATGCATTAAGGTCACCCACCTCATTTTATAGTTAGAACTTCTGCCTGATAAACGCTGCAGTGGTCCGATATTCGGGCGGATAATTCCAGTTCTAATTCTTTAGGAAAAAATCCGTAACCAATCCTGTTGTCTAGCTTGGATCCATCCGCCTGGTGTTTGCCACTCTCTTCTTGACGGGACATTCGCCTTAAAGAGCCTGTCGAAGGTAGGTTTAGGAACGTAGTAGTCAATATCTTGGTTATAACTACCCATAGTATGGAGTATAGAGGCGTGGCCGAAGCGCGGATCTTTCCACAGCGCCATACTTTTTAGTCTGAGCGCCGAAGCGACGGCCACGTCTTTTCCTACCACATTTACTGCAGGTAAATTGGTTAGCAGTTCTAGCGCTTTGTTTTGGGGTGGCCCTTAAAGCATCCGAGAAGATGCATGAAAACGCTGTTCTTTGGACCTTGCTCAGGAGTTTTAGGCAGGGACCGAAAATAAACATTTTTTTCTATATTATAAAAGTCCGGGGGCAAAATATTGGCGTAGACGAAAGTCATAAATGTTGGTGACAAGTAATAAAATCAATGGAAATAAGGCCAATTTACACTATTTCGCATACTGGTGTTCAATAAAGTCAATTGATATTATTACCTTTCCATTTAAATTAGGAAATAGCATCATTTACTTTATTTCCACTTTTTTTTACTTTATTTCGCGTTTGAAAAGGTATTAATGTCAATTGACTTTATTTCGCACCAGTATTCGATATAGTGTCAATTGACGTTATTTCCGTTGATCTTGTTACCTGTTACCATCAATGTTCCATTGATCTCAGGACATCCTGGACAAGAATCCTGGAATCTTTTTATTTTTCGACCTTTTTAGGAAAAGGTCCAATAATAACTGAAAAATACGGGCTTTTATTTTTTTAGTCCAGTAATAACCGTTAAGCTTGGCCTAATATTTTTTTAAGGTCGAAATTAAAGTAATAAACAATAAACCGCTTATTCAAATTTTCGGTATCAAATGAAAGACGACTGAAATAGCTTTCAAATATAAATATTTAAGCGAAGGTTCCACCTATTTATATATTTTTAAATTTAATACAAAAGAAATTCATATACCTGACCCAAAGTTTGTCCTTTGGTAATTAAATAACATTTTTAATTGAAATATTTTTCAATAGGTGTCATTCCTCGATATTTCAGTTTAAAAGCTATTTTAGCCCCCATTCATTTGATACCAATTTTGTTTAGTTCGGATAAGCGGTTTGTTTATTATTAGGAAAGAACTTTTATTTCGGCCTTAAAAAATATTTGGCCAAGTTTAACTGTTATTACTGGACAAAAAAAAAATAAAAGTCCGCGTTCACTGATTATTTTGTATAAGATTTTCTTGAAATTTTGTTACGTTTTTGTATTTGCTTTCAATGTTTCAATATGAGTAATTTTTCTCGCTTTCAACAACAACTACATTAATTTACTCTACTCCTTCCCACCTTTCCACCCTCATTTCCAATATATTCCTTTGAGGTCAAAGGTTAAATCAGCGCGCACTTATTTAATTTATTTACACAAATGGGGCTAACAAGCAAGCCGTTTACCACATGAACCAGAAATATTAATGAGCACATAACATCACAAAAAAAACAACAGCAACAAATATTTCTACTTAACTACAAACAAAATGCTAATTTGTGTTTTATTCAAGCGTGTAAAAGCGATTAGAAGCTGTGTGAGTTTGTACGCATGTGAGAGCCAACAGTGATAAGAGCAAAAACAGCAAGAATTTCGTGCTGACCGCGCAACTAATTCCAGAAAGTAACCCAAAAATGTAATAAAATAAACGCAAATAATAAAGTACGCAACCGAAAACAATAAAAACAAAAAAAACACAACCAAACAGATAATTTTTGTGAATAAAATGCTTTTCAAGGAACTCAACTGGATGAACAGAGTAAAGCGGCAGTGCTGAGATATCCACTGCATTCATAGAAGTAAAGGGATCATCCTTTAAGAGACCGAGACCAGGACCCTTTTCACTGCGATGTAGCGAAATGGCAAAGCTGTTTAACCAACTAACAAATACTCGTACAATAAAACGATGATTGTGCTGATAATGATACTGAAAGTCGTTGATAGCCGCGTCCGACAAATGCCAACGCCAACGTAGCAGACGCTGCACAGTGCTTCGCTTCCATATAAAATGTGTGCAAAAATAGAATTATGGACGGATTTAAATGAAATTTCGTTTCTTAGTAAAATTGCGGACGCTAAATTCAATAATGCAATTTTTTTTGATAACTTTCATACTTTCACTGTAAATGCAGATTGGAGTTGAAAATTTGGGTTCTTGTGGCATTTACATTAGAGCTCTTGTTAGTCGACTAGTCGACTAATCGAATAGTCGATTAGCAAAAGTTGTTTCAAAAAATAATCGACTTCACTTAATCGAATAACCGTTTCCTTTCGACTTTTCAACTAACCGCTCACAAACAACTTGTGGACTATCTGTTCATTTTCGATTTTTCGACTAGTTGTTTTCTGTCAGTAAACATTGTTTTTTTATATTTGTAATACAATAACAAATACGATGTCGTAAACAATTGGTTTGACACAATTATTATTTTCCTTTAACTAAATTTGACTTTACAGACAGGTGGCAACCCTATTCGTTATATTTGCAAGGTAAAACCTTCTTAGACCTCTTTCGTCTGACACCCATATGGTGATACCTATCTATTTCAATTACCTAATTCCTTTAATTCAAATGGAATTTGATTTTTTAAATAGGTGGCAACTTTCTACATGTATGAAGTTAAGAAATAAACCCTTTTCATACAAATTTCGATTGATACTCATGTCTTAAAAATTCATTTAACTTATTAAAAAATTTGAATTTAATTTTTAACAGGTGGCAACTCTTTAAAAAAATTAAACCTCTATTGTCTACAGGTCAAACTTTTTTATCTGACACAAAATTTTTGAAAATAGAACGAATCGTGCCGATTTGATGGCACTGACAAAAAATGAAAAAATTATTTTATGCTTTAGCAAAAAACGCATTACTTCAAAAAGCGCAAAAATTTAAACGGTTTTTATTAATTCTTTCTTCGAAAGCTAAAAAAATAACATATTTTTCATATATTTTTAAATAGTTCATTCCATTAAAATGTACCATTTTTGAAATTTTAATTCAAAAAAATTTGCTCTTCTGTAATACCGCAGAGACACCCTGTGTTTAATTTTATTCCAAAATTTTTATTCCTGTCTATATGGAAATAAAAAAGTCAAACCAACATTTTATTTCAAAGAATGTATTTTTGCAATTTGCATATAATTTATTTTATAGGGAAATTTCTGTTTAATTCTTTTTAGTGGATAAAATACCTTTACAAAAATACCAAACACGTTCACATTGCAGACAACGAACTTTCGATTTTTGCCCGCTCTTTTTTGCCCACTGTGCGCTGTAGGAAAATATGCGATCAAAAAAAAAGTTCGTTAAACGTTAACAGATATGGGCACGCAAATGGACATGCGGGCGGTTTATGGCTATAAAATAAAAGCAGCAACAACAACAAAGGATTGAACTGAGCATAACAAAGTGACAGCCAAACGTAATGCTGGTCGACTGGTCAACAGCAAGCAAGGAAGGAAGGACTAACGTATCGCCTTACCAACATTTCACACAGACACACACACACATGCACGCCGTTTTGTACGAATTTCATGCCAATACACGCGTCATGACCACTGACTCCTTTCACCTCCTCCTTCGCTCGGCTGGCTGGCTGGCTGGCTGGCTGTGTGCTTCGCTGGGTTGGACTGTCACTCGCATTACAACTCCCTCGGGTGCTATCACAGCCAATTAGGAGAATATTTTCCATGCTAAATCGCTGCTTAGCAATGCAAATGGTGTTTCAACTATGCCCCAAAGTAGTACCTTACCCATCATATCCGTTTCAGGCTGGCTTGCGCTATGAAGCTTGATTTGGTATGCATCGGAATTTCGCACCAAGAGAATAGCTAGCTGAGTATATATTCTAGCCAACACTATGTACTATTTACTGATGTCTTGCTGCTGATGTTGCTGCTTGCATGCATATTATAAAATTAGCGCGTGAAATATTATTTTCACCCCCAGGCGGCTAGGTTTCATTAGTTTAAACTCGATATCCGTTTTCGGTATTCGGCTGCGCCGATAGATGCACATGTGTGATTTTTATAAAGGATTTAACTGGCTCTTTTGACGTTTCGCACATGATTCGATAATTTGTATGCTTCGCTAGTCATACCAAAAGATGCAAGAAAATTAGGAAATTGCAATTTCCTGCTAATGGCTTTTTCTGAAGTACTTCTAATATGCAAGGTGTGGTATAACGAGTTGTCATATGTGAAGAAATTCGCTAAAGAGTTGATGATGTTAAAAAAGCACTGTAACAAACCAGTAGCTAAAGGATGAATGCATAAAAAGAGGAAGGATTTTTGTTCAATCATTTCTTCTTTCGCTTCCTATCCGGCGCCAAAAATAAATATTCATTTAGTTCTTCTCCATGGAATTCTAGAGAAAGCATTGGGTAGATTACACACACCGACTAAATGTACTGGCCTTAATGTAAACCCAAGTGAAACCGAGTCATTACTGTTTACAACGTCAACCCAAGTGAAACCGAGTTATTACTGTTTACAAATGGGATTAAGATACCTCAAGTTAGACCTTCATCCGTAGGCGGTAAGACAATTCCCCAATCATACAATGCGAAATATCTGGGAGGCATTCTAAACACTAAACTAAACTTATACCTACAGCACTCTAATATGGTGGCTCAAAAGCACTGAGTGTTGTTCTCCATATGATGGAATGTCTGAACTCTCTACCAACCGCGTCGGGGCACTTCCTAATTAGATTTATTTGGGTGCCGGGCCACAGTGACGTTGCGGGTAACAGCGTGGCTGACGACACCCTTGAAGAGATTTCCTCGGGCCCGCCTGTGCGAGTGTCCAAATCTGACTTTGTTAAGACATAATGCTTTCGGGAAATATATAATGCAGCAGATAGCGTAATGAAAAAATTCATAACGGGGTTCAAAATGGTTTGCACAAAATACAATAATGTTTGATAGGCAGGCTTGATTGAAAAACATCGCAGTCTTGCTGGCAAACTGAAACATCTTGTTGTACACTATCATTGAAGCAAGGTTTTGAGAACGAAGCTTCCCATAAGCTAGACAACTCAAGTGAAAGTGTCGACATGATTCCACCACATCCATCTCCAAACAGCTTTGACCGATTCCCGAGTGACATTTAACCTCACCGTGACAGCTGCGTGTTTTAAGACTAAGGAGATACCTTGACCGTCTCCGGTTTATCCTCCCCCAGAAAGACCTTGCGGTTGTGCATGCCGTGGTTTGCGCCCAGAACTTTGTGTGCTGCCATAAACACCATATTTCCAAGAGTAGTTACGATGCAGTCTAAGGTACCATCACCATGTCCTTTCGCGATTGGATCGACTGGATTGGATCAATTTAACAATTTTAGGCGAAGTTCATCTAAATTGGGTTCTTTAGTTCCATTGCCGGTCAGTGCACTTTGCATGCTTAAAATAGCGCTCATAAAATCATTGGCGTAGAAAAGTTCTTCAGCATTTTTCGACTGCAACCATATTCTGTACTTATGTACATTAGACTGCATCACCAAAAAAAGTTGCGGTTTTTCCGCCGGGATTACTAAATTTATTATATTTTAAGACGTCCACCAAAATATTTCGTAAAAATATTAAGATTTAAGTGAGCTGGACCGATTTGAAAATACCTCCAAAAATGAAGTTTTTTATGAATAAAAATAGTTTCTTAAAAAACTTTTTGAAAAAAGTCCCCTCAGATGACAAATTAGAATAAGCTTAAAAAATCTGCATAAAAATATTTAAAAATCTTTTCAACGGAATCGTAAGAATGGGATTTCTGATGCTGTTTTTTTACTTTTTTCAAAGATTGATTTACGAAAAACTTGAATAACTGGGCCAAAAATGTTCTGATTTAAACTTAAGGGATCTCAGTAGAAAAGTATTTTCACACCGTTTTTATTTCTGGCTAAAAGAAACGTCAATCGTGTCCCATCTTTTTTTTCGAATACCAAAACATCTTAATTCAACTTTGAATGAGGTTCGTTTCTCCTACCTTTCTCCTCCATCCTTTGAATAAGTTTATTAGCAAATAAATGAAAATAGTGAGAAAATACCTTTCCAATGACACCTCCTAAGTCTAAATCGGAAGAGTTTAGGTTCAGTTATTCAAGTTTTTCTTATACCAATCTTTGAAAAATGTTAAAAACAGCATCATCATTACGATTCCGTTAAAATTTTTTAAATTTTTTTTTTTATAATTTTTATGCAAATATTTTAATCTTAAACCGTTTTGTCATTTGAGGGGATTTTTTCAAAAAAAATCTTTAAGGAACTACTTTTATTCATAAAAAAACCATTTTTGGAGGTATTTTCAAATCGGTCCAGCTCACTTAAATCTTAATATTTTTCCGAAATATTTTGGTGGACGTCTTAAAATATAGTAGATTTTATAATTCCAATGGAAAAATAGTACCGATTTTTTTTTGTATGGGGAGTGATGCAGTCTAATGTACATATGTACGAGTGTGTACATATGTATGTTAATGCTGCTGGCGAGTAAGTGTCTATGCAAACTTTCTTAAGTTTAAATACGCAAAAATCGGAAATAACTAAGTAAAAATCAATCGATATCAGTCGTAGATGCTGCCGCGTAAATACAAAAACAAATACTTATACCAATTGAAGCATTGCATGGATTTGGTCGCCAGCCCCCCCGCCATCTACTCAGTCAGCACTCAGAACGCAAAAGCGGGCAAAAGACTCTTCCAATACAATACTTGTATTTATTTCGTATGCTTCCTCGGCCACTTCCTACAAGTGGTTTGCATTTCTTCGGCATTTTTGGAAGTTTGGCTAATGGTTTGGGCCATAAATAATGTCCGTTTGTACTTTTAAACGACTTCCTTTCATTTGTTGTTTTCGCTGCTTTTTACGGCCACTTCTATTGTTCGTTCTTTTTACTTTCTCTTATTTATATGTACTTCAATTACTTTTTTCCTTGTTAAATTGTTTCAACGCCAATACATAATAGCTACGACTCCCCACTTCCCACCACTCACAAAAAAAAAAAAATGGCGAGCGCCGCAACCCCACAACCGGCAGTCAACAGCCATCAAAGATAGCAATCTTCGATTTCTTATGCGGATTTTATTTTCTTTTTCTTACTTTTTATTTTGCGCGCCAGCTAAATAGGACTCACACCTCAACAGCTGGCCGCTGCAATTTCCTCCATTTCCATCGCGTGTTGGTATTTTTTTTGTAAATCACTTGTAGTATTGATGTTTAAGGATATCGCCTGCGTAATCGAAATCCTGTGAAATGTCTTGTTTTTACTTGAACTTTGTTGTAATGTGGAAATCGGAATATAAATCGTTTTGTATTAAGACACCGACATGTGAGGGAGAGTGGGGAGAATGGTTAGTTAGTTGCTTGGTGGGTTGGCCGATTGCATCGATTGGGTATTAGCTTGTCGGTGGTTTGGCTGGTGACTGGTGGATTTTTGTTTGACTAAAGACGTGTCATGCCAGCGGCATTGGCGCCTGATATGTTGTCGCTTGAGGTAGCACTAAGATAAATGGCTCACTTAAGCGCCCCGTAGTTGCAGAGAAGAATGCATAGCTGTTGGTGTTTGTGCCGATATGGCATTGGTGACAAAAGCGAAGCCTCTTAATAGGTGTGTGGTTAAATGCGCCGGAACATTAGTCAAAGTTTGTAAGCTGCTGTTAAAATAAGAAAATATTATGCTGGTAAAAGTAATTTATTTTCAATGATTTACAGTTGAATTATTTATTTTTCAGTTCTTTTATTTATGTAACTCTGAAAATATTATTTTCAGAATAAACAGTTGTTAACTTTTGAAATTTCCATCACCTGTCCATGGATCCACCAAGAAGTTCAACTAACAGGGCAATACTGGCTAAGATAGTTGAAAGTCTTTTGTAAGACAATTCAAATACAGCAAGCAAGATAGTTTGAAAGCTTTCTTTTATTCTGACACGAAAGTCTCACAAATAAGCTCTCTTGCCAACTTTCATGGGGAAAAGCTCTTTTGGCAAAAAGCATGGCATATTAAACAGGTAGTATCACTAGATCAGCTGATTTGATTTTTTAATTATTTGGTCTCTTAAAGTGTCAGATATTATGTATTATTTCTTCACAAAAATTCTAAATTGCCAAGATGTTTTTTCATGTGAAAGTTTGTTTGTTTAAAAGAAGCGATTGAAACCCATATTATGGAACGTTCGCTTAACTCAGGGGCACAAACGCTAATTATTGGCCTTGCAAAGGATGGATTGACATGCTGCTACAGCAAAAATAAAATACTTAGAAAGACAGTCGCAAAAATATATATTTTTTATAATTGAATTTTTTCAAATTTGTTTTTATATCTAAAGTGGCATATTATGATTAAAAAATACTATTTTGACACTTTAGAGACCAGAAGCCCAAATATATTTTTTAATTAAATTAAATTTTTAAAACCTTATCTTATTTAATTTTTTTATTTATTTAAGATTTTATGGATTTAAAAAGAAAAATATATTTATTTTGTTTTCTTATTTTTCTTTTTTCTTTTTTAATTTAATTTTTAGATCTTATTGCTTCAAAAAGAAAAATATTTTTTTTTATTTCATCTAATTGTAAATTTATTTATTGTTGATTTTTTATTAAGTTAATTTTTTAATTTCTAGATTATATTTTTAATTTAATATTAATTTTAAGAACTTATTTTATGCAATTTTCTAAATAAATTTTTTCTCCCTTTTAATTTAATATTGTCTTGATTTATAGATTTTTTAAAAAGAAACATGTTTTTTTAATTCAATTTAATTTTTAATAATATATTTTATATATATATTTTTTTATTAATTTATTAAATTTTTAGTTTTTAGTTTTTATTGCTTCAAAAAGAAAAATTCAAATTGTGTTACTCTCTCAAGACAGCTGCTAGACATATTTTGAATACGATTAATAACACCCCACTTGAAGGTGATATTGTTTGCCACTTATGTTTATTTATTTATTTTTAAGAATTTTCAATTAAAAAACAGTTCATTCTCTAATAAATCTCATATGAACCCATTTCGAAAACTTTGTAGAAAGCAAAAAAAAATTAACAAATTTTCATCTAGCTTTCAAACTTTTTCTAAAGGCCAATTTCACGGTGCGTAGTTAACTCAGAATCGGCAGTTAACTAAAGATTTTCAGTACAAAAATCTGTGGTTAACTGCCGATTCTGAGTTAACTACGCACCGTGAAATTGGCCCTAAGAGGTGGCACATAAAATTAGCGGTTTGAAAAAGTTAATCTCTGTGTTTCGGCTTCCTTACGCAAGTCTTTTTCAAATTTTTCCAGCTCAACTCCAAAATCGTTACCAATTATGCCTCCATACACAGCTCCAAAAAAATTTAAAATATTAAAATCATACGCGCATTTTCCTTTACAGCTTACTAAATAATACACAGATTTCTAACATCAAAACCCACGCACACCATTCACTCTCTGCATCACTTACATAGCTTACCTCATTATCCCACTACAGTGTCACTTCAACGCCAGCTCAGCAACGCCTACAAGCATTTTGGTGTTAAAACTGCTGACAGCGGTCGGCTAGGCTGACGACAGGCCGAATGTTTTTTTGGTATCGTCCCTTTTTTTTGTGTAGACAATTTCTCGCCTTGTCCCGTCTAGTTGGTCAACACAGCGAGCCATTGCATTTGTCTGCTTATTTTTAGAAGATTGTAGACATGGGCGAAAATGTTAATCTGTAATGAGGGTGATTTCAGTTGTATTTACTTGTATTTGCGGTAGATTTGTCCACTTAGTATGTGGCATACCACTGTGGACTTGTATCACATTTTTATCAGTGCCAACAGTCGGGCTGCAAAAATAGAATGGACAAACGGCCATGGAGAGCGTAAACTTACAAGTCTACTAAGTAGTGTTGGCGTGCAGTGGATTTAATAAAACGCTTTCACTTGCTGAGCCATACAAGAGACCTCAGCTGATGTCCCTTGATGAGTCTTATGGTAATGGTAATGTTGCGAATCATTTGTATATTTTCACAGTGGATTTTCGGTTCGCCTTAGCCATTTATGGTATGCTTTATGTATGTAGCTAGGTGGAAGTGATGGGCGGTCGAAAGCCTGGGATAATCAGGGTTTGAGTTAATACAACGCATGCTGTGCAGAATATGATAATGCTAATAATTCTGTATGTTTGTTATAGCCCCCTTTGCGCTGATGCTGAATTATTGTCTCTGCATAAGTTGCACTTTTTTCATTATTTGTTGTGGAATTTTTTATTTTTTTCCTTTTTATTTGCCTTTTTCTCGTCTGCGCTAATGTGTAATTTGCAAATTTGTGAAATGTGATACTTGACCATTTGGTTTTGATTTTTTTTTAATCTGAAATGAACATTTGATTTATGCCGCCTGGACATCTTTCATGACAGTGACTGTGACAATTTCAATCTCGATTTTGTGCTAATGAGGTATAGCTATTCACTCACATTTGCGGTATGTGCCAAGTGGTGTCTTCTCATCTCTGCTCTGGGTTGTAAGCAAACTGCTATAGAAGCTGAGTGATTACGGTTAAGGTAGATTGCTAGATGTGATCCAAGTTTACCTAAACCTGATGACTAAATGGGCTCCTCGCCGTCAATCCTAGTAAGTCAGAACTGGTATTATTCACTAGGAAATATAGTACGCAACTCTTCCCTCAAGTCGGGGAGCTCGCCTACAGCATTCTGACAGAGTCAAGTTCTTCGATTTGAGGCAGAAACCTGTCGTGAAAGCCTAATATTGTGAAAAGAGGAAATAAGGCAGCGGCTGCCTCATATTTATGCTGGGTAGCTATTGGTAAGAGATGGGGTCTCTGTCCTAAGGCTCTATGACGCCATAATTAAGCCTATTATTTTTTATTGGGTTCTCGTCCGTTGGAATTCGCTAGAGAGTGCTTCACAACTCAGGTAGCTAGAGCGCATAAAACGGCCTATCCTCATTGATATTGTTGGTGCATTATGGATCATTCCTATGCAGACATTTAACGCCATACGTCTCTGCAATACCTTCAACCAACTCTTCATTTACACACATTCTTTAAAGTCATTATTAGGTTGGACAAGGTTGCTGGTAGGATGGAAGGATTATTGATGGGTCTCCTGCCATGAGCCCTCAATCAACATCAAATTTTAGTTAAGCATCTATTCTAATAGTCAAGGCGGTGATTTCATTAGTGGTGCGCTCGAAATCGGTCAAGGAGTGCCTGACCTCCCTCTTAATCGTCGGTATATTTTCTATGTAGTCTTATGTTTGTGGGTGGTACCTACAGTGACATTGCGGAAAACGAGAGAGATGAAGAGTTAGTGATGAATCGCGCATTTGAAAATATGCCACCATGCGGGGAGCGGGGGTGGTAGTGTAACTGACCACCCGTAGTTTACTCTTCGCCAGATGGGTTCCATGTCAGCTCAGCGAAATCTGTAAGGTCCTTTTGATCCAAGGTGGATCGGAGGCAGTTAACGGAGCTACTAAAGTTTTGTTTTACTGATGTTTCCGACAGGCTAGGAGTACAAGTACAAATTTGCGTCAAACCGGATTCGGAGTGTACCCTCTTCAGTGTCACTTTTTTCAGAACGAAAAACTGCATTGAAGATAGCACTCCGGCGAAACCGGTTTGTCTTCCAACTAAAATTGGCAAGATATGGTGAAAATTAGTTCCAAAATATGTCCCTCGAACTACTAAAGTTTGCAAACCGGCAGCTCCCGCTTTTGATGGGGGTTCTGACAGGTCACTCGATCAGAGCAGATCGAAAATCACATCTGATTCTCACTGTCGCTGTTTCGTAACTCCGTGCGGCGTTTCATCGATTGAGTACTGGTTACCATTCCAAATCATGTGCTGTCACAGAGGATAGCCTCTATAATATCAGGTGTTATTCTACCCAGAGACGACCTCTGAAGTCTAATCCAACTTAATATCGATAATTATATGGAAACAATTTCGATGACTATTTACGCGTACTTACATATTGATAGTGATGTTGATAAACAAGCAAAGAACGATATCGAAAACAGTCGGATAACTGCATACTGTATCAATAAATATAGAGCGTACATCGAAGATAATGGCGACAAATAATAATAATATATACACATACCGATTGTACCGATAAATAAGCGAAAAACGATATCGAGAATAGTGATAACTGCCTACAATTTCTTCGATAATGAAACAAAAAATATACCGAAAACACTCTAATAAACGCAATACTTACACAAAAAACTCGATAATACAAATAAGAGTTACAAAAATATCGATTACCTTATCGATAAAAAAAAAATAAATAAAATTTGTCGATGGTTATCTGGTTATTACTAAAAATTAAAAGAAAATAAATTCCCCATATTTTATTGTGGTGTAAATATAAATATGGACGCGACATTTTTACAAGTTTTGGGTATTCTTATTTTGTTTATTTAATGTTATTATTTATTATGAAAGTGCAGCTTGTTAGCTAAAAAAACCATATCAGTCTGAATTTCAAACTTTGTACAAAAATACGAAAATCGAATCGAATTTTATAAAAATTTCCTGCATTTTAATTAGATTCGTTAGAAATACAAGTGCAATAAAGTGCAAGTTTTAAGTAGCTTAAACTGATTTTTTGAAATTTTTTGGAAAAATTGACTTAGCACACCTTTATATGGAGAAAATTTCGTAAACCGTAAA
Organism: Rhagoletis zephyria; assembly: GCF_001687245.7. NCBI lineage: Eukaryota > Metazoa > Arthropoda > Insecta > Diptera > Tephritidae > Rhagoletis > Rhagoletis zephyria. The sequence continues at coordinate 19,068 of NW_016160285.1, forward strand.
AATCAACGATATTTTGTAGTATCTTCAAACTTGCACTTTATTATATTAAAATTTAATAAACTACAAAACTTGTTAAAATGTGGCGTCCCTATTTATATTTTCGCCACCGTATGCATGTATGTCTGTATGTACGCACACTCGTACGATATTGTATTGCATTACATACACATGTATAATTCTTTTTATCTAAATTTTTCCTCAAGCCTGGCAAATCATTGCATATTTATAAGCTTCCGCACAAAACCACTAATGAGTTGCGCTTGTCACTCGCAATTCGCTTCGCATTCCATTCTCATCGATGTGTTTTTTTATCATCGAATTCCTCAAAGTCCATTTGTCGAAGTTTCTAATAAAATGACTTTCCGTTGTCACCTCAACTTCCGCTGAGCAACCATGCTAACCGTCGCAGCCGCTCGGCCATTCACCATTTGCCAGCTAACAGCTGTCCGACCAGCCCGTTCTCTTATTGCAAGCAATTTTATATTCAAATGGTTTAAAATTAAAATCTGTGACAGTTTATTTGAACAATTTAGACTTACCGCCATTACTGTCTTCGTCATTGTTGCCATGCCACACCAGCATTGCTCCAGCTTGTCGCTTGTTCGTCCCCTCCCCTTGCAACTCCTACTCCTCCATTCTCACATTTACTTCATCGTTGAGCAGCCCAGGCCTTGCCACTTCATTTTAATTTTCACTTTCATTTCCATTCTATTTATGTAGAATTTTCATTATGCTCCAATCGGCGCTCAAGTGCGGTCTACTATATTTAAATACTATATGGCATATGTATGTATGTATGTACGAGTGTAAATTTTTCCCATTGTCTTATAAAATCAAAATGAAAATGCGGTTGAAAAATCAGCTACATCCGCATCAGCTTCCTTCGGCGGCTATCGGCTTCTCCTACGTACACTTGGCGCGCTTACCTTTTAATCTACCCATCGCTTTTTATCTGTATATTCACACTTAGCTGGCGCATTGGTATATATTGGCATTGCCATTTCAGTGTTGGGTGGGGGTCACAAAGCGCTCCCGCAGCTCAATTGGGTTCGGTTGGTCGAATTTATGTAGAGTTCTTTGGGTTCGCTGCGATTGACAGTGGCAGCTTTCGTCGTTTTGCCGTTCGTGCGTATTTGTGTGTCGGATTTCAATTGGAACTTTATTTTATATTTGAATTTTAAAATTCCTTTCCGGACAGGAAAATGGACAATTTGTGTTTGTGGCAATTGATTGGCAAATATTGGCAGGTTGTTGGCGTATTGCTTCGAAAAAGCTTGATTAATATGCAGCAAAAAAGAAGACGAGGCAGGCGTGAATACGAAGCTTGATAAAAATATTTTATTAAACAATTTCATACTTAGCAAGGAGTATTTAGTAACATGTACTGTGGGGTATTTGAAAATTGCATATTTAAAAAATCCCATAACACTTTTTAAGCGATTTTTTTGAAGAAATTGAAATGGTTCTACTTTCTATTAATAACTATGTGGGCTATCTCAGGGGAGGTCATAAACCGTCGCTGAATTGAATATCCAGCTCAGACGATTAAAAAAAAATCTTATATAGGCAGACACCGCTATTTTCGCCTTCGACTTTTTCTAGACGAAGAAGGTGGAATCACGCTTACAAGTCAATTCTGGCAACTATCTTGAAATCAATTTTCTGTCTTTCCAAAGACTAACTGAAAAATTTTCTAACGAAGCGGTCTTAGTGTTATTGAAAAATTAATTTAAAAAAGAAGAAAGTTTCTAGCACTTAAAAATTATGAAAAAAAATATTTCTATTTTTAAAACAAAACCTAAGTATTAAAAAAAATTAATGACGAAAACGAAAAACAAATTACATTAAAAAAGGAAAAAAAAGTAAGTAAAATAAGTTACTAAAAATTAAAGGTAATAAACCAAAATAATTTTCTTTTGTAAAAAATAAAATCTAAAAATTAAAATAAAATTAAACTGAAGAAAAAAATAGTTATTCAAAAAAGAAAAGATAAAATAAGATCTTAAAAGTCATGTGAAAAAAAGTATTCTTCTTTTTAAAAGAATATCATCCAAAAATTAAAAAGAAATTAAATTAAAAAAGAAAAAAATATGTACATAAAATAAGTTTCTAAAAATTAAATTAACTTAAAAATATATTTTTCTTTTTAAAACAATAAAATCTAAAAATTAAAAGAATATTAAATTTAAAAGAAAAAAATGTTAATGAAAAAAGAATTAAATAAAAAAATTTCCGCTAAATGATATTCGAATGCCTTCTCCCAAAATAGATTTTCACCACGAATGGTGAGTGGTAAAACCTTTTTTTCTAAGTCTTTTGTGCTAGAATATCAAAAGCCTTTCAAACTAACTTGTCACCGCTTTAATTTGTCTTACGAAAGACTTTTTACTACACTGAGTGGAAAAAATATTAAAATCAATCAGAAACGTAATTGATCTTACTATAAACGTCAATTAAAGTACTGTATGTATATTGGCAAATATTCAATTCAATTACGCGCATATTAAAATAATCGCGTTCGTTCTGAAAAAGCATCCGTCAAGTGAGTAACCAAGATATCAAGACAGGCATACACATGGGCGTAGCCAGGTAGGGGCAGTGGGGTGCTCGAGCCCCCCCCCCCCTAACTTTAAAATTTTCCTTATATATATATAAAATAGTACTCTGAAATGCCTCGTTAATAGGGTCGAGCCCTCCCCCCCTAAATTTCATTCTGGCTACGCAGATGGGCATACATCATGTACATTCCTGTCTTCAAAGTTAATGAGTGTGCGGAACACTGTTTGTGCTTCTAACTACCGTGCCTTTACAAAGATTTGGTTTGAGGCTTTTGACAGCGATGTGTTGAGAGATGAAGACTTTAACCCTTTAACATCCAACAATATGCTCCGATTTATGCGTAGAGCTTGTAGATTTAAAACAGCTTAAAATGGATCACGAAAACAGTATAATGGACGATAGTCTGAGTGCTGTTTCTTGGACGCGTTTTTTTATTTTAATTCGAAAAAAACGTACCTATGTGACCCTTAATATTTTCTTAAGATGCGAAATTAGAATTATAAATTAGTTTTTCCATTATTGGCGCATTGATTTTGGTTTAGCGATCCACTTTCGTAAAAACAGATTGACTAAAAATCACGTTGGGTTTGACAATTAAAATTGGGCCTCTGATAAATTACAACGCTACAATTTCGAAAACTTAAAATGAATAACACAATAGGGTACTCGAACATGGGTGTAGCCAGGTAGGGGCATTGGGGCTGGAGCCCCCTTCTCCCTTTACTTCCAAGTTTTCCTCATATATATATATAAATATAGTACCCTGAAATACTAGCTTAATACCCTAATACACCCCCTAAGTTTCATTCTGGCTCCGCCTATGTAGTCGAATAATCGTCACTCATCGATATTAAACTAACATACATACAACTAGTACAAGGATTATTACCATACAAGTTCGGCCATAAAATGCAAAAACTGCGAAAATATGGGCATATCAAACGATTATATTTTATTGCACTAACACATCACTTGCTTCTTATGAGATCATAAACGCATGTACGTGCATGTGTATGAATGCTCCATAATCCCTGTGGGAAAAATATTGTAGTATACCGGTCCACAGCGCCGGCTTTCGGATAAGTTGTGCTCATGGGCGAGATTTTCGGGGTGCCCCTTTGAGTTTTTCAAATTTCAGGAAAAAGTTATAGTAACCTCTCATGTTCTAGGCTGAACAAGTTTAATATTTTTATTTAGCAAAAATATTTTATGCAATAAAATTCTCAGTCGAAAAATAATTTTTAGGGGTATCATCTTGAAGGAGTGACGTTGAAGTGGCAGAACTCTAGGTGGTGTAGTCGTTGCAGTAGTTTGCGGTCATATATCTAAAGAAGCACCTGTCCTCAAAGACTCCCGACCACAGTATTTTTTTTTTTCTACACAAGGAGTGTGAGTTACCGCAGAAACAACTTTCTAGTTTTTTTCTAGGGTGCCGAAGATTTTTCCTTAAGTTGGTGGCTTCATATACGTATTCGTCTCCGTATTAGTCTTCGCACTCAGCTTCGTGTTCGTTTTAGTCGCGGTCTTCACATTCATTTTCGGAATGTATTCGTATTCATATTCGTTGTCAAATTCATCGTCGAATCCGTCGTTGTATTCGTTTTCGTGTTTGTTTTTGTCTTCGGATCCTCTTCATATTCGCATTTTTCTTCGTAATATTCTAAGCATTCACCTCGTTTTCATTTTAGTAGCTATCTTCGTATTCTCCTTCGTATTAGTCTCCGTTTTCCTCTTCGTATTCATTTTCGTGAACTGGAATCTCCAAATTCGTCTTCCTATTCTTCTTCGTTTGCTCTACGTATTCGTATTCAACATCGACCTCGCCTTCGCCTTTTTATTCGTCTTCGTATTCATATTGGTCTTCGTATTTATCTTCGCATTCGTTTTCGTAATAGCCTTCCTACTCGTCTTTGCATTCTTGTTCGTATTCGTGTTTGTCTTCCGAATCGTGTTATTGGTCTTCGAATTGGTCTTCAGTAGCTCTTCGTATTTATTTACGTATTCGTATTTGTCTTTTTCTGGTATTTGTTTTCGGCTTCGAATTCGCAAACCATCGTCAGATCGGAGTAGTGCGACTAGAGTTTTGTCTCTTCTTATTTTTTTGTTTTGTTGCATTTCAGTTATTAGAAATGGTTCTCGTTTGCTTTTTTTTTCTACCATCGGCATCAAAAAATATTCATAGGTAGTAAAATTTCAAACAATATATGTACATACCATTTTAATGCAAAATATTTGATTAAAATTCAGCCGTTTTTGGTCAAAGTCAAAGCGAGACAGAACGGAACACTTATGGCTGAAGTGGAAATCAGATTTGATTGTACCTCGAAAATGAGATTCTGGGAACCTTTCCTTTGAGATAGTGAGGAAAAGTACAGAAAATACCAATAAAAACGAAAAAGTGATGACGTGTAACGATCTTAGGCTTGAAAAACGATTGCAGAAGAACCGAAGCTCGATTTTAAAAGTTCCGAAAAAACGGTGCCGGAAGAAACTAAAAATGGTCTCAGAAGAAGCGAAAAAATAAGTTCCAAGAACTGAAAAACCATTTCAAAACCGAAAACGCTTCCAACAGAAACAAAAATCGGCCCGAAGCGCACATTGCCCTATAGAAAAATAATTGATTTTTATGGCATAAAGTATAAATATGAAGATATCCGTCCGAAATTCGGTTTAGACATGTATTACAGAGTTCTGCATTGACCTACCAAATTCTTTTTATCATATATCCGACATATACCTGCTCTGGCCGATTTACATTAACTTCGTTTTTTTTGTTGCTATAGACCTAAAATTCGGTTTGTGTACGTATTATGAAGTTTTAAGTTGGCCTACAAAATGTTTTTCTTTGAATTTAATATTATGCTAGTTTTCTTCTTCATCTTTGACGCTTTCAAATCGCTGTCATCTGCGATTTGAATATGTCGAAAGAGCAGCGATAACATCGAAAAAACGGAAAATTCATATTAAATGCCGTACAAGAAATTGAAAAGAAACTATCTTCTGTCTGTGATTTTTCTTGAGAGCTGGATTCTAAGCTTTAACGTGGAAAACGCGTATGCACTTAAATTTTATTTCATGTCCTTTTTTATAAAATTTTTGTCACACAATATCAACTAAGGAATCAATTTAATAAATTTCTCTATTTTCTTTGCTTTATTTTATAACAAAATTATAAAAAGAAATTGAATTTTTGTAAAAACTTTATACAATCCTTTGTTTTGCTATTTTGATAGGGCCTATATCCGTTGCCACTTTTATGAGAACAAGAACCGGTTCAAATTCCTGGTTCTTTAAATACTCAGAATCGCACATCACTAGTAATATGTAGTTCCAAGTTCACGAGCACTTTAATTCCGAACGATTGAATTTTCCTGCAGGGCTATTACAAGCACCCAACTTAGCATCAGGGGAATTCCCTTAGCGGCTATATAAGCGAATAGTAGCAATTCTCACGTCATTTGATTGGAATTTTACTTAACACGNTATTTTTATTTAGCAAAAATATTTTATGCAATAAAATTCTCAGTCGAAAAGTAATTTTTAGGAGTATCATCTTGAAGAAGTGACGTTGAAGTGGCAGAACTCTAAGTGGTGTAGTCGGTGCAGTAATTTGCGTTCATATATCTTTAGAAGCACCTGTCCTCAAAAAACTCCCGACCACAGAATAAATGTTTTTTCTACATAAGGAGTGTGAGTTAGTGCCGAAACAACTCTCTAGTTTTTTTTTAAGGTGCCGAAGATTTTTCCGTCTTCGCTTAAGTTGATGACTTCGTATACGTATTCGTCTTCGTATTAGTCCTCGTGTTTGTTTTCGTCTTCGGATCCTCTTCATATTCGCATTTTTCTTCGTCACCTCGTTTTCATTTTAGTCACTGTCTTCGTATTCTCCTTCTTATTAGTCTCCGTTTGCCTCTTCGTCGCCGCATTCCAGTTCGTCTCCGAATTCTTCTTCCTATCCGTATTCGTATTCGACCTCGACCTCGTTATCGTCTCCGTATTCCTCTCCCGCTTCACATTCGTGTTCGTATTTGTCTTCGTTTTCATCTTTTTTTTATTCGTCTTCGTATTTATCTTCGCATTCATAGTAAAATTTCAAACAATATACATACCATTTTAATGCAAAATATTTGATAAAAATTCAGCCGTTTTTGGTCAAAGTCAAAGCGGGACAGAACGGAACTCTTATGGCTGAAGTGGAAATCAGAATTGATTGTACCTCGAAAATGAGATTCATATTTCTGGGAACCTTTCCTTTGAGATAGTGAGGAAAAGCAGAAAATACCAATAAAAACGGAAAAGTGATGCCCTGTAACGATCTTAGGTTATCGTGAAAAGGGATGAAGAATTTGGATGTCATAATCAGTAATGCACAGAACCGAGGAGCCGGAACCGGAGAAACGGGTTCTTTCGATAACCGATTGGTCCGCTTCTTACAAGAACCGAAAAGCTGGTCAGAGAGTCGATTCCAAAAGGCCCCAGAAACGGTGCCACATGAATCGAAACTCGATTCCAAAACACCTAAAAACGGTTCCAGAATTGAGCTTGATTTTAATAGTTCCGAAAAATGGTTCCGGAAAAAACTAAAATTGGTCTTAGAAGAAGCGAAAAATAACTCCAAAGAACTGAAAAACCATTTCAAAATCGAAAACGCTTCCGCTTCAGAACCGAAAATCGGCCGGAGCGCACATTGCCCTATAAGCAAATAATTGATTTTAATGGCATAAAGTATAAATATGAAGATATCCGTTCGAAATTCGATTTAGATATGTATTCCATAGTTCTAAATTGACCTATCAAAATCTGTTCGGTTCAAGACACTATATCATATATCCGACATATACCCGCTCTGGCCGACTTACATCAACTTCGTTGTTTTTATTGCTATCGACGTGTAATTCGGTTTGTCTACGAACTTAATATAATGCTAGTTTTCTTCCACATATTTGAGGATTGCGATTTGCAACAGAATTAATGAAACATATTTCTTGTGATTTTTCTTGAGAGCTGGATTCTAAGCTTTAACGTGGAAAACGCGTATGCACCTAAATTTTATTTCATGTCCTTTTTTATAAAATTTTTCTCACACAAATATCAACTAAGGAATCAGTTTCATAAATTTCTCTATTTTTTTTGCTTTATTTTATAACAAAATTATAAAAAGAAATTGAATTTTTGTAAAAACTTTATAAAATGCATTTTTTTAGCTATTTTGATAGGGCCTATATCCGTTGCCACTTTTTTGAGAACCAGAACCGGTTCAAATTCCTGGTTCTTTAAATACTCAGAATCGCACATCACTAGTCATATGTAGTTCCAAGTTCACGAGCACTTTAATTCGGAACGATTGAATTTTCCTGCAGGGCTGTTACAAGCACCCAACTTAGCATCAAGGGAATTCCCTTAGCGGCCATATAAGCGAATAGTAGCAATTCTCACGTCATTTGATTGGAATTTTGCTTAACACTTTCCTGTGTGTGTATGTTTATTGTTTTTATTGTTATTGCTTGTCTTCCAGGCGACTAGCTACAAGTCAATTCAATATTTGTTTATTTTATACCTTCCGACTTTTTGTATTCCCAAGATTCTCATACATACATATGTATGTATGTATCAAACCAAATTGTGGATATGCAAAGAGTGTTTGGAAGATGAAGAATATGTAAATCAATTGAGCCTGGGACGTGAACAGTGTTGCCGCGCTGTCTCAAGAAAATGTATCCCTGACCAAGCCAAAAATGTATCCAAATGTATCCAATTTTCTTTTTTTACATATACATCTCATAACTTGTAAGAAAACCAACCATTTTCATGAAAAAGACATAATTTAACCCATGCTACGGACTTGGAATACATGTGCATAAAATCAAACATTTGTAATTTCAATTTATAAAGTACATTTTTTGTGCATAAGTATTTTGCAAAGTAAATATAATAAATAGCAAGTACACTCTAAAAAGAGCATGTAAAACTACTACTGAAAAGTATCTATTTTTCAACAAGAATCTGTATAAATATACGTATAGGATGTTCAGTATTTGATTTTGAACTTGAGATCTTTAAAATATACACATAAAAATACATATATAGAATGTTTAAAATTGCAAAAATTTTCAAACTACAAATACATTTCCTACTAATAATAAACATTACTTTATTTTAAACATTTTATGTGTAAAAGTAAATAGGCAATGATTAATTTTATTACACGGCTTGCAAATTTACAATTAAATATACATTAAAAGAGGAAACTGGTTACCTCTCTCCATATGCGCAAATAAACAAAATTTTTTAGAGTGTATTTAAAGTCTTTTCAGTAAAATTCATAAAAGTTTCCTTAAATAAATCAAATTTAGTTTTTTAAACTACATTGAAATCTTCTTTCTTTTTAAATTAACAAATGAAAATATGTGATATGAAAGAGATTACTACAGAAAGAGTATAATTTACTTTACATATATCGTCGTTTAAAGTACAAAACCGCGTATCGTCACTCTGCAACACCGCGTAACTGACATTTGCTGCCGAAAATTGGATTTGTTCACACAAGCTCTTGGCTTCGTCCTGAAATATACTAGCCAGAAATGCGATTGCTTTATAAAAAAAGAGAACCATTTTGAAATATAAGTGTTTTTACTCTAAAAAATAATTTATGCAACCTCACATACGTGGTTTTGCATTTTCTTGATACGCGGTTTTGCATTTTGTTGCGGTTTTGTACTTTAAACGACGATATGTATGTATATTAAGATCTTGCTTAAAGCATCCTTTTAAGCTAATTAAAGCAATTGCGCTTATACCTATTTTGGTGAGATCTCTTCATATGTTCATTGCTTCGTTCACAAAAAATAAAATGCTTTAATTTCACGCTTAAGTAGCGATTCTTTATACGTTTAGAAAACGTAATGCTTTCTACCATCTTTAATGAAAATCGATTTTTGAACGAAAAAAACTTTATAGGAAATATAAAATTTTGGCCTATTTTAAAAAGTATCCACTTTTATACTGACCGGAAAAAATAAGTATCCCGCAAAAATTCTTCTAAAAATGTACCCAATTGGATCTATTTAGATCCAAACGCCATCCCTGGACGTGAAAAAAGTCAACATGAGCCAGCAACGCCTCATAAAGCCACTAACTCTACGCTTAAGCAGCGCCTTAACTGGTAAAACGGCAATAGGAAAAGGAGTAAAATAATCATAAAAAATGTCAATGGCAACGACAAAATCCTGAATTGAATTTTTATATGCAAAATTTCACATATTTTCTTATACGCTTTTACTCGTTTACTCTGGCGTACCTACATACATACATACATATGTATGTAGTTTGGGCGGCAATAAAATAACATTGTCAGTTGCTTATTGTTTCTTTGTTGTTGTTATATGTATTTATTTATATGATAATGCGCAGGAAAACATGAATAAATATTTGTTGTGCTAAAGCGCCATATTATTGCTCTCGTGATGTAGTTGTTGTTGTTGGTACTCTTATTTATTGTATTTATATATGACTGCAGAGACGCCTGTCGCATGTCGGCAGAACTGTATGCCCCCCAAATTGTGATATTCCCTAATCACATAGCATAACATGTGCGGTATCTGACTGTAAATTTTCTATGTAAATCAAATCACTTTTATTGCCTGTTCTTCTGTTTATTTTGCGTGAATTCATGCGGTAACGCTGATGTAATAAAATATGACAGCCTTAAAATCACTTTCGTTTTAGCTTTTTTAAATTCACCTACTTCCTTTACTTTTACTTGATACATATTAATTTTTTTCAAATATTTTAATTTTCTTGGAGAAATTGAAAAACTCCTTCTTTTAAAAAAAGTTCGCTCGGGCTCAACCGGGATTTGAACCCGGGACCTCTCGCACCCAAAGCGAGAATCATACCCCTAGACCATTGAGCCGCTTGAAGAGTGGTCGGAGTTGAATGGCTAATAACAGATAGCGGCCTTAGCTTACTTGTGTCGAATGATTAAACATATTTTTTTATTTTGCTTTCGTTTTTTTTTTCAATGGTATGACATTGACCTTGAACATTAACAGTTGCCATAGCATGCATCACAACATTCATATTCGATAACTAATACAGGTTTTTATAGGTAACTAAAACAATATTTTTGTAAGATGTAAAATTGGTTCAAATTTTAAAAAGTTTTTTTTTCTTTTTCCTGATGAATATACCTACATACATATGTATGTAAGTATGTTTGTAATATGTACGGTCTTATTCAAGTATTCGATATCAAAAATTTATGCTATTTATCAACTGAAACTGGTTTAGCCATGAAAACAAAAACGAAAGCAAATTTCTGTGCGCGGTGCGCATACACAAGATCTTGCTGCCATATTTTGGTTATTTTTTTTACCTGAAAACTATACGCCTTGGTACTTAAGCACTTACAAATGTACATACATATATAGATACGTACTACCTTTTTACATATATGTATATTTGAAATGTGCACTGCTTTCGTTGCCAATTTTTGTTGTTACCTCAGCGCTGATGTGCCGAAATTGGCGGCGGTGCGTCAACAGGGGATGTAGCTCAGATGGTAGAGCGCTCGCTTAGCATGTGAGAGGTACGGGGATCGATGCCCCGCATCTCCAGTTCGGTTTTGCTTTTAAAGTCTTTGTTTGATACTTTTTTTAAAGTTTTTTTTTTAGTTTTTCTAATTTAATTTTCTAGCTTGGTTTTGTTTTAGAAAAGCTTTACATTTTTATAAATAACTTGTCAGTGATTGGCAAAATTTTAGTACAAAAGTATTTCGGTATTTATGCTATAGTAAGTACTGAAGTACAGTAGTATTTTAGATGTCACTAAATACCGAGTATGCTAGTATTTACTTATTTTCACTTACGCTAAATACTTAGTCCACAAGTACTAAGTTGGTTTCGCCTAACGAAACATTGCGCACAGAAGTGGCTTGAGAATTTGGCTGTACTAAATACTGGATAAAAAACCTCTTAGTACTTATGACTTCATAAAATCTTAAATACTTGCTTTTTCATCAGTGCAAAAATAAAAAAAATCGTAATTTTCGAGACTGCTTTGGGATGTCTAGGATTTTCGAGGCTACATCGAAACTTAAATTCTATTTCGATATTTTCAGGGCAACTTTTTCAGGGCGTTTTTGGGACTATTTCAGGATTTTCCGTAATTTAGGGACTATTTCGGGATTTTCGAGACCACTTCGAATTTTTAGGACTTTCGGATTTTTTGTGGCTTCTAGAACCTTTGGGGTTGTGGGGACTATCTCGAGAGGTTCGAGGCTGCTTCGAGATTTTTAAGATTCTATGAACTATTTCCAGTTTTACTAGACTAAATATATCGATAAATATCAATAAAAATATCGATAAAAAATTATACAAATATCGATAAATACAAAGATATACATATATATTGATCAAAATAACGGTAAAAATATAGAACAATATACCGATAAACATATCTGCATCGATAAATATGTACATATGTATACCGATAAAAATATCGATAAATATGTTCATACACCAATAAAAACATCGATTAATAAATCGATAAAAAGTTCGATAAATACATCGATAAATATATCGATACAAATATTCATATACAGTGGAATAGTCGGACAAATTTTGTGCATACAGAATTTCATCAATTTTTCCATACAAATATCATCCTAATACCCGGAGACTCTAATAAGCGGCCGCGGACACTTACCCCATTTTCATCAAAAACTTTCTCTTAAACGGAAAAAATTCAAAAAAATCCCAAGCAAACCTTGTATTTATATATTCCAACAAATATATCGGATAAAAAATCGATATCAAAATCGAAACCGAAAATTCCCAAATAGATCCGAAAACGACGAAATCATCCCGTGAGTCCCTAAGTGGTCTCGAAAATACCGATAGTATCAAGAATCCCGAAAGAGTCTTGAAAATCCTGATTTAGTACCGCGAATCACTAAAATCCCGAAATTGTTCTCAAATCGGGGTGTGATGAGTTTAGGTGGGGTGTGGCGAGAACAGGTAAGATTAGTTCAACTTTGGTGAGTTAAGGTTTGGTGAATTAAGGAGTGGTAAGATCAGCTGTAGTAAGTTTATGCTTGAAATACAATACCGGCGAACGGCAAACTTCGCCGAATTGGGCGATGCTGTCAGTCACCGTTCGCCCAACTATTTCGCCTACTTAAACAGAATTAGAGCGGTAGCGAAAACAGCTGATCCCATTTGGTCGCCTTTATAATTTGGGTGACCATATTTAGAAAAAACTAAACCATATTTAGAAATGAGGAAATGATGACAAATATAAATGTAAAACAAAGAAAGATTATTATAAATAATTTGTTTCAAGCCAGATTTAACGAATCCACAACTATATTTTTCAAACCACAAAAAAAAAATCGTGTTTAGGTTGTTTTCTTTTTAAACTTTGAAAGCACAAAACAAATACGGCCACCTTTGGCACGCACAGCTGTCATCGCCCAGCAGAGCGATAGAAATAAATCTATCGCCATGAAACGCCGCCAAGCGAACTTCGCATTTCGCTTTGGCTGTGTTCAATTTCATATGCTTGCGGGTGTTCTAATTTTGACAGCGCGAATTTCGCTGTGGTGAGTTCGCCGTTCGCCGGCATTGTATTTCAGCTATTAAATGAGGTGTGGTGAGTTTGTGCGTGATGAGTTGATTTGAGGTGAGGTGAAGTGGGTTGTGGTAAGGTATGTTTAGGTGAGTTTAAGGAAGGTGTTAGTTTTAAAACGTTTTCCTAAATCTTAAAGAATTTAGTTTAAAGTATTTAGCCGTTGACTAAATACCTTGGTACTTTGAAAGTATTTTGCATTTCAAAGGTACCTATGTATGTAAGTACTTTGGACAGGAGCATTTAGCGCCTCCTAAATATTTTAATTTTTTTAAATTGGTATCTAACAGTTCCTAAATACCTATTGAGCATTTAGAAAACTCCTAAATACATACGTAATAGCTTTGTACTTAAGTATTTAAATGTTCTTAATCTTGAGAGAAATAATTCAACTGGAGAAAAAATATAACAAATAAATTTTGTTGTGCATTTCTGATTATTTTTCAGTTATATAATACAAGTATGTACGCACAAGTGTAAAGATAACGCCTTGCAAAATCAACTTAAAATACATACGTCATTGAATTCTCAGTACTCAGATGTTATCACAGAGAAATACTTTAAATTAAGTAAATGGTGAGTCGAAAATTCACCCACTCCCCTAAGCTTTCAGATTTTTATTAATAAATATTTTCTAACCCTTATCATTTTAAAAATCGTTGATTTATTGACATTTAATAGCAACGACATTTTTATAATCCCTTTTCTTCAAAAAACAAAAAAAATATCAGCAAAATGCTTGAGTCATCAACAATTTTTAATTTAATTTGAAAACTTTCGTGGCGCGCTCGTTATGTCCTTTTTTATTTTATTTTTTTTTTTGCTATAAACTTTCCCTGTCATTAAATGCGTTTAACCCTTTGCTGCTGTGAAACGCACCACGCAAAAGGCTAAATGCGAATCATAAATAAAAATTATAACTTTTTGAGCAAATACTACGTAGTGGGTAATGGTCGTCGCGGCATATTGAGCGTCATTGTCGCTGCCTGTGTTTTCTTCCATCAGCGTCAAAGTGAGCCTAGGGGCGAGATTGTTTTTAATTGCATTTAACTTTAACCCACTCTGGGAGTTTTTTTTTGCTGATTATAAGATTTCGTGAAGTTTTTTTTGTTGTTTTAGTTTTGTGAGAGCGGTGCCGAAAATTGACAATTAACTTAAATGGCATAAATTACAGTAATTACAGCATTGCGTATGGACAACATTCATAGATTTTGCAAAAGAGATCGACACAGGGCATTTAAGAATTTAGTGGTAGGTTCGAGGTGCTTCGACAGCCGCTAAAATAACTCATTTCGCTGTTGTGTGGATTTTATGTGCCGTTACTTTTAAAACATCTTTATACGCAATACATACAGTGGGGAACAGTGATGAGGACAAGGTTCTTTTGCTAAATATTTGCAAGGTTTTTAAAGTTAGTATTTTTTTGTTATTTTTTTTAATAAAAATATGGTCGTAACTTTAGCTAAAATTTAATTTGCCAAAAAACTGCAGTCTAAAAAAATTTCCCAAAAATCAGATTAAAAAGTTCAAAATTTTAATGAAAATTTTTACATTTTTTTCTAAGTTCTGTGTAAGGTTTAAAAGCTTGATTTACTTAGTTTTCGTTAAAGCATACACCATATTTTTATGAATAAATAACAAAAAATATTCTAACTCTAAAAACCTTGAAAATATTAAAAAAAAAAATTTCCATATATATTATACTCACCACTGCTCCCCACTGTATATACAGTGTCTCACAGAAGTATTTAGTTTTTGTTTTGATATTCAAATTGTTTGTGATGGTAAATGCTTTTCATTAATTTTTGATAAAAATATAGCACACTGACAACAAAAACCATGTTAAACACAATTTGAAACATTGGAGAAAATTAAGAACTTTAAGTTTTTAATCAGGTTTTTTGCAAAGAAAAAAATAGCATGCAGCTTTATAGCCTGTTATATAGTGTGTAATATAACAAAATTTGAATTTGCTGAAAAATCCTGTTCATTTCTAAAAATTTTTTTTACGGTGTTGAGCACAAAAAAAACAATCGTTATAAAACTGAATCGGCTATAAACTACATACTCGAATTTTTTGTAAAAAAAATCTGATTACAATTTTTTAAATTTCGATGAAAATTTTTGAACTTTTCTCCAAAGTTTCAAATTTTAATTTACATATTTTTGTTGTAGAATGAGCTATATTTTTATAGACAGTCGTAACAAAAAAAAAATGTTTCCACGAAAAAACATTTTGAATATTCTAAAAAAAAAAACTATGCAAATAACTCTTATGACTCACTGTACATACAAAAATTCCTAGCCTAAGTATTTTTGCATATTTTTGTGCAAAAACTTTACATCGACATAAATCACATTGCGAATCCGTGAAAGATTTATGTGGTGCTAAATATCCAACCAGCCACAGTCCAACAATGTTCAAGGAACTAACCGAGAGCAGTGGTGACATGCGGAAGGAAGTTGATCCGAACACAAAAGCAGAAAACTACTCACTGCAAGGACTGACATAACGCAGCGGTAATGGCGCTTACCATATCTCCTCAAAAAACATACTCGTACCCTCATAACATTTCATTATACGTAGTTTGAGTACCTCTGCTGCAGCAGAATGTTGATTTTTGTCTATTATTTTTGCAAGCTTTTATTTTAAATTCAATTTAACACTTTTATACGTTGGAAAAATTGAAATAAATATTTTCACTCGCAGGTACTTGTTACTAATGTATTCTTCGTGTAATGTGTTTGGTTTGTATAAAAACATGCACACGTGTTCACACGTACCTACGTATGTATGTACAAATAAACGAATGTATGTACGTATACACTTTTCCTCTAGCACTTTTCCCATTTTTCCTCACATTTAAACATTTGGCAAAGTATTGTTGTGAGCATCCTAAATAAACAAAAGTCGCAGCAAAAGAAAAACAACACTCAACACAAGCCAGACAAGAAAACAATTTGATTTTAATTGAAAAATAGCATACGCGGAAAATTTTTTTTGTCCGTCCAATATTTTATGTAGAGATTGAGAATGAGGAATATTGTATGTATTGAGCTTATGAGAGGTGAATTTATTCAAGTGATAAGTGGATATCTTGTCAGAACGTTACTGTCAGGCAGTGTTGCCGTTGAGAATTTTTAAAAAGTCGCAAAAAAGGGGTAATTGACGAAAAAAAGGGCCACCAAATTATAAATAAATCTGAGATCCAAAGTGAAAGTCAAATTTACATGTATTATAAAGTCTTTTCGTTGTCAGAATATTCCGCTGTTAAATTTAAGAAGAAAAAAGCGGGACAAGCTTTAAAGAAAACATAGAAATCGAATTGCTGCAAGGAAAAGAGTTGCATTTGCTATACAAGTTTTAAGTGGTGAATTTTTTCGTACTTACGGGAGGAAATATTTTTTAATAGCATAGTTCTTTTAACATTTTCTAAAACAGAAGGTGCAAAAGTCATATAATTTTGGAAAAGAGTAAAAAAATCAAAATTTTTAGAAAGTAGGGCCAAGGGCCCCTTTAGTAGCACAACGGCAACACTGCGGTCAGGTAATAACTTAAGCTTGAAATATGGACAATAAAAAACCGAGAGGCGTCCAGTTTCTGCGATCATTTTTATTTACAAAATCTATTTTATTAGTAAAGTTTAAGAAAATGTTACAAGGAGCATGGCCCAGAATATCCACTGGTCCCGATACCGAATACCGAGAAGCCATAAACGAAATCACCCCATTCTTCACAAATTCTCACCCGAGGCACGCCGTAATTTATCAGTGTTAAACCGCCACCGATAGCAAATGAAGAGCTTCAGACTCGCCTAATTCTAGCACAACTAAGATCTGGATAAGGTAGCAGACCTCTCTTCCTATTCTGACGCGACCCCGACATTCCCAACACATGTACGGCTTATGAAAGCAACGCACACGATTGGCACCTCTTCATTTGCTCTGTTAAATCCACTCAACTAACACACCCAATGGAGGAAGGGCAAGGGAAGCTACTAACTAGTCGAAAATTCTCGCAAGTTGTTGTGTATTGCTATCTGCACAATGAAAACAAACACTTAGCTAGACTTTCTGTGACTGAGGGCGACATAAGTTTTGTCCAACGGAAGCTCCTCGATGCCTTAAGCCCGCATTCGACGTTGCCTACGATTGCCGAATATGGAAATGCTAAAATTAGTCGCAGACCAAGGAGTATCTGATCTTATATTGTTCGAGTAACAGTGCAATCGCATAGTCGCATTCATAGAAATTCTGGTTTGGCAGGTCTTGTGCCGGTTCGCATTGATCTAGGTTCAATTGTAATATTTTCATGGGCTCGCTTTGATTAGATACACTCTCTGCAGAACGCAGAACGGTCCACGGCTCTGCACACTTTTGAGCATTAAAAATTGCGCCTTTCATGTTGGAGCTCTCTAACTCGCCATGATACCCATTCTATGCGAAGTCGTTTTGTACTGAGTAAAGCTTTATCATCATTCACAGATAAGACTGTTAAAGCAGATTTCCACCGTAACCCGCTCGCATGTTTTTCAATGCTGATTGTTATACTGATAATTTCTTTAGGGCCTGACCCCTCCTATGGGATCCGACCTAGCACAATCATGTACTCTTTTCGCTTGGTTTTGAAATATTGTTCTGCGAAGGACCTTCTTTTTGAATGCCCGTACTAGAGTTTATCTTCATCTTCTTGAAGGCGGCTTTGGGCGACTCGGTTGAGCCTCAACAGTTTTGAGGTTTATCCATTCTTTATAAAAATTCCAAAAGTTCATCAATAGCTCTTCCTAATGCGATAATTTTTTGTTTGCAAACAGTCGGCAGCAACTTCGTTTGTAAAACCTGGACGTTGAACTAATATTTCCGCTGTCTCCTTTAATACCAAAATAGTTTTTTCCGATTTGTTGAGGAGGACGTTTTCCGATCTTTTGAAGTTGACTATTTTTTTCTGGCGTAAGTTCCAATCTACGCCCCAAATGGGGGTCAAATGCTACATCTACAAATATCATCTTTATTTAGCTCTTTGGTATTTAGCAAAGATATTAGTGGGGTTCTACTTTGTTGTATTGTTGTTGTTTTCGCTACCGCTCTAATTCTGTTTAAGTGGGCGAAATAGCTGGGCGAACGGTGAAAGACAGCATCGCCCAATTCGGCGAAGTTTGCCGTTCACCGTTGTATTTCAAGCATTTGATTGAGAGTCTGATACAGCACACCACAGCAGCATAGCTGATAATTGATCTTATCACAGAGGTGAATTCCTATAAGATTTCTACGGGTGACAGACCCAACGCCTTATCAATTACCAGTTTACTTTGCCAGAACGATGTTAAAACTTTGGATGTCGTTAGTTCAACATGACACTGTCATAAATGTTTGCAATTTAGGATTTTACTTAAATATCGGGGATTCAATAGGAGCGCAAATGTTCGCAATAGGGCCATTGTTTCATGCGCTGTGTGGCAAGTGTTGAAACCACATATTAGCCAAGTGCATGTCATATAATTCAGGCCATACAAGGTATTTTATCATGTCAAAGATAACCTTCACCGTAACAGCGTTGCCGGCATCATTTCCGACGAGGTACGGTCCGATAAGTCGGATAGCCTAAAAACCACACCAAACAGTACCTTGTCGTGGGTGCATCGATAGCTTCTGCTTACAGTGGTTTTAGTTTTTCTTGTTAACGTATCCGCATGAAACAGAAATTATAGTACTCCATCAAAATTTATAGCGTTTTCTTTTCTCGAAAAAAGGCTGCACTTATTCTGCCTTGTGTTAGCGCTGTCACATTTTCATGTTCTTTTCTCAGCCCTTTCACAAGGCGTCGTGTTCTTTTCTCAGTAGGTTGCGCTCTGATCCGGCGAAAGTGCTGCCTTTTCTGCCCTCAAATAAACGTGAGGGTTCGAGTTGCATGGTTGATTTTTAATTTAATCTTGTAAAAATGCAATTATTTTCCCTATCAGAAATAAGTGTTTTGCTTTAAAATTGTTAAAGACTAACAGGCCAAGTGAATAATTCAGCTTTATTAAGTTCTATAAATAAATTGTGCTGGAGTAGTATATTTTCTGTTTCATTCTCATATAAAGAACGCAACATTTTCTCAGGTTTCAGGGCAACGCAAAGCAAGAGTTCCCATATAGAACTTTTTTTGAGAAAAGAAAACGCTATTATTTATAGAACTTAATCAAGCTGAATTATTCACTTGGCCTGTAAGTCTTTAGTAATTTTAAAGCAAAACACACTAAAATAATTGTATTTTTACAAGTGTAAATTAAAAATCAACCGTGCAACTCTCACCCTCACGTTTATTTGAGGGCTGAAAAGGCAGCACTTGTGCCGGATCAGAGCGCAACCTGCTGAGAAAAGAACACGACGCCTTGTGAAAGGGCTGAGAAAAGAACATGAATATTTGACAGCGGTAACACAAGGCAGAATAAGTGCGGCCTTTTTTCGAGAAAAGAAAACGCTGTAAGTATCGCTCCATGACTAAGGTTGTCAAAACCTATAGTACCAATTGCCTTAAAAAAACATCAACTTATCACAAACAATCGCGGCCATAAATCTACACCACCCTTGTATACGGTGACCATATTAACCAACGTAAAATAAAGGACATTTTTTTTCAAAATGATTTGGGAATACGTACATACAACTTGTATTATAAGAGTACCTTACCCATATCGTAATTGAAATCAAATATTTACCAGTAAATTATATTACTTAATTGTACAAGTTCCCCTGCTGAAGCCAAATCCTTTTCAAGGACTTCGCCATTTTTTGCTACCAAAATGCTTTTACCATATTTCATACTGCACGACGAAGCCAGCACACAGTGGTTCAAAATTGGAATTGAATTTTCATAATGCACCGGAGCCTTCATTTTTCAACACCAATTTTTACTAAAAACCAAAAAAGAATGTTTATTTTGGTGAAAATTTTTTTATAACATTTCAAATTTTTTTTTTGTGTAATTTTTTGTTTTGGAAGAACCATACAATTGTTTTCAAGTAATTTTTGTTATGTAACATTTAATAACTGGAACAGGAGAATACATTTTCTTCAAAATTGCTACTTTTTCTGCATTATGCACTAAAAAATTTAATATTAGGGGTATTCTCTGAGTCTTGCAAAGGCCTTGCATGGTGCTCATATTGCACGGATTGCATGATAAAAACCGGTTTTCGTATGGGACAGCTTTGCAAACCGTGCAATCCGTGCACCGTGCAAGGGCTTTGCAAGACTCAGAGAATACCCCTATTATCAAATAAAAATCAGAAATCAGGCTCAACTGGTCTCTTGCAAATACTGTAAAACGTAAAAAAAAACGTTGTAATGAAGCCTCAATTGAATTACGAACTCTAAATGCCAGTAAAGGAAGAAAGAAGAAAAAATTATAAAGGACAGGGGGTTAAAATAAAGGACTGTCCTTTAAAATAAAGGACGGATGGTCACCGTACCCTTGTATGACCCTATATTTACATCACTTCAGAAGAACTGTAAATAGTGGCGTCCAACATTTCTACTGAAGAGCATAACATTCTGGTCATTATGGGCGACTGAGTCAGACTCCGAAGCAAAGATACAAAAATTTTCATAGTTTTCTTTTTAATCTCAAAAAGCTCTTTTGTATTTTGCTACAATTGTTTTAGGTTTTTTAGCTTTGAAAAAAATATGAAACAACTTTTGAATATTTGACAGTTTAGGTACCTAAAAAGTTAATTTGACAAATGCTACTGGATGCATTGTCCCTCATTGATGTCTTTAAAATCTTGAAGGAGAAGTCAATGTTCAACACCCTACAACTTGTGGTGATCCATTTTTTTTTAATAAAACTATAAAAATCAAATCAAATATTTACTAATTTAAGGCATATATGTACTTATGAATGTACATATGTGCGCATATGTCAACTTTGACGAAGCTTATTCTGAGTAAAAAACAGCAACAAAAATTAATAGCATTCCTGCTTAATTTCCTATCATCAAATATCCACAAATTTAAAACTCAAATCTAATCTGCAAATTTTACACACCTTTTCCTCTAAAACTTTGCGCTGCAACAACAATTAAAACTGATGACCAAAGTTCAGATCCCTACAGCAATTTGTATAACAACCATTAAGCGAAAGACGAAAAAGAAGAAAGAAGCAAAAACAACATTTTGTCAGATGCGTTTGTAGCGTCGATTTGTTTTAGCTGCTGACTTGGGTGCACTTAACTTTTTTCAACAATTCGTTTTTTTTTCTGCACCCTACGGTTACCTTTTCCAACGCATACCCTATACTTGGGCGTTCCCTCAAATATGTATGTATGTATTGTATCCTTTTTAATGGTAGTTCTTAAATGCCTTAAAAAAGCATCACCACCCCCCAGCAAACGGACACACAGTGCCTAAACACATTAAGTAGCTCTGCTAAGTGAAAGCGGTTGTCCACTTCAACGAAAAGTTGCTGATGTTTTGTTATTCTTAGCACTCTTTTTGTTGTTGTTATTTGAAAATTTGTTATTGTTTTACTTTTGTACTTTTATTTTTAGATGTTGTTTTTGTAAACATTTTTCTCCTTTTTCCAGCTAAGACCTTCGAGTAAGAGTAGGGAAAAGGTGTTTTTCTTTGTTAATGGCTTTAAGAGGGTTAAAAGTGTTGTGGAATCTAATTAGAAAAAAGCTGGCGCCAAGAACGTCAAATATGGTTTTTAGGCAGTGTAAAAAAAAAATGTTGTAGTGATTTTTGAGATTAAAGAGAGCATTCACTTTGGCCGCAATCGTAATGGGATTATTTCATTTTTTCCACAAATTTTATTAAGAAGGGTGGGAGAGGTGAGCTTTTGAGGCAAGTTCGCACGGTTTTGTATGTAACATATACTAATTTGAGGAGAGTGGTGTCTACTTTTAAATTTGTTTAAGACAGGTTTTCATGTAGATAATTCATTATGGTAATATTATAGTAATATAAGGAAGTACTTTCTCTTCGGTAAAATTTCTGAAAAAAAAACCAATACACATATCTGCCATATGTATAGAGATCTCCAAAAATTGAAATATGCTCTCGATGTATTACAGTTCTACATAACCCGTCATGGCAGATGATCTTTTATAAAATGATTTTTTGTCACAGAAACACAATCAGAAATTTGTTAGCTAATAGCCGTCGCCATTGAAAACGAAATTTCAAATAAGTATTCCGCTGAGCTGCAATACAACCTCTGACCTACCAGGTGATAGCACGCACCTCTTACCGCTCAGCTTGAGTCACTTTCCATAAAATCTTTTCAACTCCAGAACCATTCTGGCTTCTGTACGCGAAAATTGTCACAAGAGAAAAACCGCCTTTGAAGAAATCCATCCAAATCCAGAAGTGTTTATAATAAGTCCAGTGGATCTGACAGTTGGAGTATTTATCTAAAATCGTACTTCAATACTAATGCAAGTCCAAGATAAGAAAGTAATCAGTTGGAAAATTTTATCCGAAGCCCCCCACTGCCTTGACACTTACTGTCATAAGTGAACAAAAACGTCAGCGTTCTCTGGCTGTCAAAAAATTCTCATGCCCATAAAATTTGAATACATAAAGTGGTTAATTGATTTACATATTCTCAATCTCATTACGGTACTTTCTGCGGGGAAGACTCGTATCGTGAGTTTTCCGCATTTTTTCCAATCTTACGGTGGCCATAACAACTTAGAGACCTTGTTTGGTACATAAGTTTTTTGTAATGACTGCTGTGTGTTGACAAGTTTTCCTCATTTGACCTACCTGGGGCCACTTCAATAAGTATTTAATATGCTTTAATCTTCAGCCGCTCACCGCTCCACCGCTCATTGTGGCCGCGTCCTTAGCAGGGCCATACTGTTTGGTTATCCTTCGGCGGAATGTATATTATTTTATTAAATAGGAGTAGAACTGAGATCAAAGGTTTATAACTGGTCACAACCGATTAACTTCCTTGTGTTGCTAAACCCAATTATTTAACTAACTGTTAATTCGTCTTCTAAATTCATATACTTACTATCTCTTCACGCTTTTAAGCAATACTAATACTTAGTTAAAAATGTAATTTATTTTTCTTATTTTTTTAATATTGCCTTCAGATATGCTTTTGGCTTCGGTCTATTACTTTTGAGAACCTCTTTTATTTTGGTACGTAATTCCAAATTCATGCCAGTGTTGCGCAAATCCAAATGCTGTAGAACTTTATTGAAACCAATAATTTTATGTAGTTGCTTGCCGAATTCCTGAAAGAAAAAATATTTAATAAGGTATTACAGAAGTTTACCAGATCCCGAGTTTACCTCGCCTAATTCGTTATTTGAAATATCGATGTTCACAAGTGACTTATTTTGAATAAGCAATTGCATGAATAGTTTTGTTATCGACGGACATACGGAACAGCCGCTAATGTCGAGCGCTTCCACTGGCATGCGTTGCATGAGCGAGAAAATTGCGGCAACACCATCACTCTCAATTGGATTCAGGCGTAGAATTAGCTTGCGCAACGAAAGGCCTTTAATGGTGCGGCTAAGTACGTAAGCGCCCTCGGAGGCTGAAAAGAAGGCAATTAGAAGAATTAAAGAGAGAGGAGCTTAAACTGTGACACTCACTGATTCTATTATCCGTTAGATCGAGCACTTCCAGTGTACCGAAGGATTCCTTGTTGCATGTACTCAAAAATTCCTTAATCCCAGCATCGCGAATAGTGCAGTGAATTATAGACAACGAAGTCAGTTTGTGACAGCCTTTATCCAGAGCTCGCGCCAGAAACGGAAGCTGATATGATTCAAGTTTGGTGCTATGCAAACTGCCATAAGAAAAGCGCAGAGAAAATGAAAATATCAGCAGAGCTAACCACATTCAACCCCATCGTGAGAAGGCGAGCTGTGTTGCCACCCCTTGCCTGGCGACCTACCAGAATGTAACTAACTCATGACATTGACTCAGGCCGCGTGACAACGTTATTACGTCCTTCTGCGAAAGTGTATTACTGCCCAGACAAAAGTTACTGCCCACCGTCTTGGTGGCGTAAGTCAAGCGTAGCGTTTGCAGTTCGGGCAAGTTGCTCAATATGAAATCGAGTGGAATGTGATCTGTATTGTTAAGACAAAAAGCAAGAAATTGGTCGACATGCGTGCCAATATTAATACACTTGCCATCTGTTTTTCTTTTTCAACCTACCCACATATAAATGGTCGTACATTGTATATTCGTATCTCCCACTCACCATTACGTCCATCGGCGGCAGGTTGCAAACACTTTATCTCCAGTTGATTTACATATGCCGCACAAATGTCCAACTCCGCTTGCGTCTGTTCCTGTTCGTAATCGCACGTCTCCATGCATTCGATGAACTCCTGCAGATGTCGCTGCATGTAGATGCTAATCCATGGCTGTGCCTGTGTCAAGCTATTGGTGTGGTGGTGGGGCTTCCAGCGTTGCTGACAACAACGGCGCCAAAAGAAGTTGTCACGTATGCGTTCGCTGAGCAGCGTGAGTGGCAATTGTGTGTCCAGGTGTGCGAGTAGGTAGTTGCGATCCTCTTGTCGTGTCAACTCCTCGAAGATGGGATTGTCTGGCAGGAAGCGTATACAAGTACGTTGGCGATATATTATTTGCATTTAAATATGTTGCTTGTAGTATTCGTAATGAAATTATTACCATTCCAATTGGCAATGATGGCATCGAGCGCCAAATGACGCAGTGATTCCGGTTGATTTGACTGCTGCTGCCGGCCCTCCTTATCTGTTGCACGCTGGCCATCGCTGACAAGCAGGGATTTGTCGCGCTGTCGTGGTAGTATTACGTTGCTTGCATTGAAATATGGCTTAAAGGTGTTTGCATCGACAGTAAAGGGGAACTCGACGTATGAGAAATTCATTGTTTTTGCGTTTTGTGTTAATTAAAAAATGTTTCTACTTTTCGGCTCGGATTAAATTGTCTAACTAGTAGAGAAACTTATTTACGTAAAGTAAATAAATACATAGTTTTGGGAAACGGTTAACGAGTTGGTTGCCAGGGTAACTTTTCGCTAACAAAGCCGGTGTTTGGGAATGAATGATGAATGATAAATAAATGGACGAATATTTAAAATTTTTACAGATAAAAAGAAGTTTGACATTAGTGAAATGTTATTGGCATCCAAAAAGGTATTTGAATAGCTAAACGTTTTACGGCTGAACAAGACGATGATATTATGTATTACCAAAATGATGAATCTTCGGTGGATGGATTTCGCTCATTTCGAAGAAAGTCTTCTTCAGTGATGAGACACATTTCACGCTTGGCGGTTTTGTTAATAGGCACATTTTTCGGAGCTGAAGAGGTGAGTTATTGAGGGACTCTTTGGGGTTCACTGCACCATCGGCATCGTCATTGGGACATATTTCTTCGAGAACGACGAAGGAGCCACCTCAGCGTTATTCCGCTCGGATCGATGACATTGTTTTGGCTTGAAATTTAAGATTTTGATCTACACGAAATGTGGTTTCAACAAAGCCTAAACAGGGCTCTTTTTTCGAGATATTTACAAGAGTCGTAATTTCGTAATTTGGTGACGTGGCTTGGTCACTAAGATCCTGCGATTTAACGCCTTTGGAACTGATTTTGTTGAGCTATGCCAAAGTCTGAATTTGTGCGAATAATTCAACAAAATTTGTTGCAATTGACGGACAAGATACGTCAAGTAATAGCCGAGTTATTGCAAAATTCTTAAGAATCGAAAATTACCTCAAAATTATTAACTCATGGAAAACAGCGCTTCAAAGGAATTCTTCTTCTTATGTATATGTCACTTGGTTTGGGCCGAGGCCAAAAAATCACGCCAATTGCCTCTCTCCATTGCTGATTTGCGCCAGTTGTTTATCGCAATCGTTGTTATTTTTTATGCGCTGACTATGTCGCACACGCAAACAAGGCCATAGATCTTACATAGAAAGTGCTATTGAAAGCACTCAAAGCCTTGTCACCTTTGTTTGTCATCGCGTAGGATGACAGATTTGTAGATGAGAGCTTTGTAGAGCGTGAGTTTTGTTCTTCGGGAGACGACTCAGTTTTTCAATTACCTACCGCACCAAAAATAGCATCTGTTGGCATGAGTTATTCTTCGGGTGATCTTCAAGCTGGAATGGAACCTTTGCTGACGTTGAGTAGGCATTTTACTACGTTACTTTGACTCCATGTACAGAGCTGTCAACCACAGCAACCCTGGTCAAGTATTCAGATGTTTCATTACCAGGTACTCCCGAGTGACCTGGCACACAGAGTAAAGCAAGCTCGTTATGTTTGCCAACATAATTTAGTTAAGACTTGCATTGCCGAACTAGTTTGGAAGTAGTTAGAGGGCTGGTCATTGCCTTAAGTGCAGCTTGGCTGTCACTGCAGACACGTAAACGCCTTCCCCTCCACCTATTTTCCACCACGTAGTTCATAGCTGTGAGGATTTCAAATACCTCAGCCGGGAAGGCCGAAGCATACTCTCCAAGAGAAAAGTGAAGCTTATCCCCATTAACTTGGATGTAAATCCCAGATCCATAGTCAGTTTTGGAGCTATTAGGGAACATTCGACAATGCGTGAGTCCGGTTTCAGTGCTGGTATTACACCTACATTCAGCCTCAGGGAATTCAAGACCGGCTATAATATATTGGATATACACACATACATATATAGCTGTAGTCAGAAGAAAAATTATGGCTTATTCCGAGGGTAAAGACCATAAGCTACAAAGGACTGTGTGTATAATAGTTAGGCAATACGGACATCATGAGTAAAACGCCAAGACTGGTCCTTAATACTCTGCTGGATTTGTTACCTCAGGATTTAGCAATATAAGAGAAGGCAATGGAGACAATGTGTAAACCGCTTTCTTGGGATTATGACAGGATGATCAAAATTTTGTTTTTAGCCCAACTGATAAACTAATGTCTGTATTCCGTAAGTCGATAGCTTTCCTAAAATTTGTCGGTAAAATTTGTATACCGACAGCTTCAAGACTGGAATATAAACTGGAGTTGAATGTCATCTACAGATGCTTTACTGCTTGAGATAATTTGGCTACGGTCTCTCAAACGGAAGTTGTTACAATTTTTTAAGCAGAGATGTCGACTTCAAATGAAATAGTGCAGTTCTTAAGCGGATGTGTACACATACAAAATAAAGCTTATGGAAATTAACCAAATACAAATTTGTATTATAAAAAACGTTGCAACTCTCATCGAAAATATTTAAGGACTAAAGTTTTAAAAAAAAATTTTCATTTGATATCCATATTGCGATGTTTAGTAAAATTTTGAAACACTTGTTATATAAGCATGAAGTTATATTGTCCCTTTATTTTCTAAACAAAAATACGATTCAAAATAGGCGTCAACCCCATTCAAAAATATTTTTGAATTGGGGTCTTTAAAATTGCTTCCATTAGATACCCATATTTTAATGTTTTATTTAATTTGTAAAAATTTCGAATAGGGGGCAACCTTATACGAGTATCCTCGGTTACAATACCTCTTTAGATAACCCTAAATGCAAAACATTATCTGTATACGAAATTTCATCAAAACTGTTTCCGAGAAACCTATCGATATACATACATTTATATACAAGTATTGCTCGTTAAATGTAGTAATAAGATAAATAAAAGTGGAAAAAATTTAAAAACATCTTTCTTGTTGGTACTTCAAGTCCAAAAGTAGTTAGTTATAAGTTAGTTGGCATATAATGCAGAGGAAACCAGTTCTCTCTTTATTGCGGTCATTGCACAGTGGTTCAAGATTAGCATTTTGTGTTCACAATTTACTGAAGCCTTCACTTTTCACTCAATTTCATTATTATTTTTTTTTAATGAAAGCTAATAAAATTTCCAACAGACCAGTTGAGCCCGATTTTTGAATTTTTGTTTGTTTGTTTTATTTTTTTAGTGCAAAGTGCAGAAAAAGTAGCAATTTTGATGAAACTCGATTCTCCTGCTACGGCTAATAAATGTTACGTAATAAAAACTAGTTGAAAACAATTGTAGGGTTTTCCCAAAAGAAAAAAATAAAAAAATTTGGTATTTTTTGTGACTTTTTTTTCGTTTCGGGGCGCCCAGTTTTGAGTCACTGTGCATCGCGCTTCAAAAATATTTAAAAATAGTAGTAGTAGTAGAAGGAAATTTGTAATAAAAAATTAGAACTAGTTGACTGCTGGGTAGTTAAAAATTAGCTATGTACTAGCCCCGTTTCCTGCAGGGTATGTATGTACATAGTACATATGTATGTATGTACGTGAATTGAGTGAATGTCTATGCATTCCTGCTAGATTTGGTGCCACTCAAATTGGCCTGTGTATCATAATATGCTTACGCATCGAGACGTTAAGTGCCATAAAAATAATTCAAAATAAATTGCTTTGCATAAAAAATGCAACTACAAGTTGAAAAAAAATTAAGTACATATAAGCGAAGAAGGAAGAATAGATGTATATATGTATGTGTGTAAGTACGACCCCATAAAATTTGCTGAAAATGTCCTTTTATGTATTTATACCGCAAGTCACTTGCAAACTGGCAGTCAAGCTGAACAACGTTATGAAATATGAGTGCTACGGTTACAGATACGAGACACCTCAGCTATTTGGAGGATATGTATCATTTTTTGTGGCTCGTAAGGTGTATAATTTGGCAATAATAATGCGCATCATGAAAATTCATCGACGTTATTAATTTTATGTTAAGGATTTCAACGCCATTCATGCCCAAATTGGCTAGCTGCAGATTGTAATAATAATTTTCTTCTGCTTTCCAATAACAAAAAATACGAAGTAATTTATAGCTTAGTGGCTGGCTGCTGAATGAAGAAAGCCAAAAGTGAGGTACATAGTTGTGTTTGATTGTAGCGTCTTAGTGCTATGTACTGCTTTTTATGTATGTACTAAGCCATAAAAAATTACGCGTCACTTTAAGGTGAGCAAAATATGTAAACACTGCCAACAACTGCAAAAGGTGTTGTGTTGGTGTTGACTTAGCCCGCCTGGAGTTGAAATAACTTAATCAGAGAATTTCGTGAAAGTCATGTCAGCTGGCGTAAGCTCAATGTAATCCAACACAATTTGAGGGTTTTTTCAATGGATCGGTGTGAAGGGTATTTTTATTTACCTTTTTGTGTGAAATCTTAAAAGTCAATAAAAACAGTTAATACACGTTAAGAGGGCTAGAAAGGAGCTTTTTAATACAAACCGTTCAGCCGCTTGTTTAATATATTTACACATACTACGCACGTTATTGCTTACATTCCTTTACAGAACTCAGCTGAAAAGTAGCTAAAGCAGTCGAGAGGTGCGCGCATACTTTACAGTTAAATAATAGTGCGTCCTTTCAATACAACTCAATAGCTGAAGATTTTTGTTGATATTTAGGCTTAAAAAGCGCAAATCCATTCCTTACATCCTTCTTGTCCATCTCTTGCCTTCTTTCATACCCACATTTACTACACATTTGCAGTATTTAAATCTGCGTTGTTTTTCTCTGTCGTGCACGTCTTAAGTATTGTCTCTTATAGTTCTTATGCAAATTTCTTTCCTTTATACTTTTTCTTTGGTCGCAGATAATCGCGTCTTTATGTCATGTAATTATGGTCATAATCAACTTGTCGTGTCGGACAATTTTCTCTGGTGGTTATCTTTGGCGGAAACTGTGAACTTTGGTGGTTTATTTTTATTCGCAATTTTTCTTATCCCTGCATCCATGACAAGTCTAAACGTTTATTAGTGTGTAAATTGCTTTGTTATGCAAATATTTTTTTTATGATTGCTGGTATGCATATAGCAATACTTAAAGCTCTGTTAGTCTAAACTTGATTTCCGTAACTTAACTTAATATTTTGGCCAACCTGTTGACTGAGAAACTATGTTGGCGGTTAGTTAAAACTTAACTTACCGTATGCAACTTAAGAACCTGTAGATTTTAGAATCTTAAGTTATGGCCTTACGGAAATTGGTAGCGGTGAAAGAATCAGGCTCGCCAGGTTTTCTTTTTTGTATTTCTCAATGAACGCGAACATATTTTTTTGCATGATTTTTTTTTGGATGTGACATTTTAGGCGGCAAACTGTCAAACAGAAAATAGAAACAAAAAAGTAAGTGCGCCTGTGCTACACTGGAGAAGTGAAACTTATCTTTATACTCTATCGATAACAAAATCGATGGTAACATCCAACATAACCGATAAAAATATCGATAACAAAATCGACAATCATATTGGTAGCAAAATCGAATAGAAAATCGATAAAAATATCGATAACAAAATCGATAAAAATCGATGAAAGATTTATTGGAAAATCGATAAAAATATCAATAACAAAATCGGTAACAAAATCGATAAATATCATCGATAACAAAATCGATAAATAATCGATAACAAATTCCATAAAGATTTCGATAGAATAATCGATAAAAATATTGGTATCAAAACCGATAACAAAACCGATAAAAATTTCGATTATTATATCGATAAGACCCGAGAATCCCGAAAATCTTTACAATCCCAAAATAGTTCCCCGATTGAGTTTCTGTGAAACAAAACATTTCCGCCTCTGGGTAATCATTGATGATATCTTACGGTACGTTTAATTAAGTTAAGTCTAGACTAACTGAAGTTTTGTATATGTATAGATGTAAATATTTAGTATTTCAGACAAAATCTACTACAAAGTATAGTAAGAAGGTAATCATATCTAACTTGGGTTTAAGTATGTCAAAATTAGAAAAAGGCTGATAGTCCTTATTGTCAGGAAGTTATACAACAAGACGAATTTCCATTAATTGGCCATACTTAAAAAAAGTGTCTGACTAAAAAAAACAGGAGCGTGGACTTTTATAATTTTAATAATAAAAATCGCTAGAAAAAAGTTATTTTTGTACTTTTATTTTAATTAAAATAAAAAAATCGTTCAACCCGGACGTTTATTTTTTTAGTCCAGTAATAACAGTTCAACTTGGCTAAGTATTTTTTATGGCCGGAATAAAAGTCCTTTTTAATAATAAACAAGCCGCCTAACCAAATTAAACAAATTGTGTATCAAATGTGTGTAACTAAACATCTTGTGTAACAAAAAAACCTTGTATATGAATTTTTTTGTATTGAATCTTCCTTTAGATATTTCTGTCCTCTTTCATTTTATGACAAATATGTTTAATTGGGATAAGGGTATGTTTAATATTAGGAAACGACTTTTATTTCGAGCTTAAAAAAATATTTGGACAAATTTCGAAAAATAAAAATAAGAGAGGATTCTGGTCTAGGAGGTCCGAAGATTAAAGCAACATTGATAGCTTTTTTCTACAACAATATTCTGCCCCAGACTTTCATAACATCGAAAAAATAACCGTTGTTTTCGGCTGCTGTCAAAACAACACTTTTCATTTCCTTCTTATATTTTATTTATCGTTGCTGTCTATTTTGCAAATGTTCATTTAGTTTAATTTTATTTTTTAAACAAGTGACACGCTCTCCAAAACTGTTTACGCAATAAAGCTTTTTTCAAGTAACAGATTAAATTTTGTTACACATCTAGACAGGTGCTAATATCTTTGAAAACAATTTCTAAATAAAAATTTTTTGTTTGACTCGAGATCTTTTTGAAATATTGCATTCTATTTATTGATTAAATTTAATTTAACCTTTTAACAGGTGGCAACTCGGTTTAAAAATTATTTCGAAACAAAGCTTTCTTATAACTCTTTCGATTGACATCCATATTGTAAAACTTTATTGTACTTATAGGATTACATTTTTCAACAGGTGGCAACCCTTTTAAAACCCATTACAAAAAAAAAAACAAATTTTAAATATTGTATGAAAAAGCCCCGAATCGTGACCACTGCCCCACCACAGATCATTTAAAATTCACAAACATTTCAAGGCCAAAGAGCTTGGCATTCAAAAACGATGCGTAAACCCCAAAGCGCCACAAAAATTATTCTTTCCTGCCAATGGTCCGCTCAAGTGATGCGTGGCGTTGCCAGTCATATCCAATGTGGTCGCACGACTCGGCGAGGCCCACAAATTTGCCTTAGCAGTCGCATCGATGGTAGTCATATTGAATTGTGGTATCCGAGAAGCGGTCACTGTGGCGGCATGACCCTGTGCGTGATTATAGCCCACACCGATGCTGGAACGATCGAATTTCAAATCATTTTGCAATTGTGTTCGAGAGTGCATAGCAGTAGCGCTGACGGCATGTGTATCATTCTTAAAGAGATTTGCATGAGCACCAGCAGATAAGGTGCTGCCAATGCCGGGCGTATGCGCGCGTTGCACCGATAAGCCATGGCCGTTGCTATTATGCAAAATATATAAGTTCTTACACTGAGTATTAAATACAATATTTTTTGTTTTATCACTTACGCACTTGCCTGCGCAAAAGTGCCCGTCACCACTGGGCCGCCCAAAGTGCTGCCGTCAGCAAAGGCGCCTACTGTCGCATTGGCCTTTTCATCACCGAATGT
The DNA here is from genome assembly GCF_001687245.7 of Rhagoletis zephyria. Lineage (NCBI taxonomy): Eukaryota > Metazoa > Arthropoda > Insecta > Diptera > Tephritidae > Rhagoletis > Rhagoletis zephyria. The sequence continues at coordinate 51,718 of NW_016160285.1, forward strand.
TTTGGATGCCTGCACACGAATATCATTTCCACCAATTGGATTTGGCGAGCTGACACCATTAATATCCATTTTTAAGCGAAAGTTTTTAATTATTCTTATACATAAATTAGATGAATTGTTTATTTTTTGAAGTTCTACCTTTGCTGACTTTTCTTCGACTGTTTCTGCAATTGCATTCGCTGCATTCTTTTATATCGTAAATTTTCTTCTTCTCATAAGGGGAATATTAATGCGAGCCTAAGTTGTAGTTGTAGATATACATACATATATGTATGTACATATGTATAAGAAAAATCCCCAATTGGGTTTATAATAATTTTAATAATATCACTCAACTACTTATTTAAGACGATGTAAACCACTCAATTTGTTGTTGGTCTGCTCGTATCGGTGTGCTTCCCAGTCACCAAGAGCAACTATAACAAAAAGCAAACAAAAGCAATAAGACAATGTGAGTCAACGGAAATTGGGCCTATGCAGAAGGCATACCAAAAAATACCCTGAGAGTCTCTATTTTAAAAATATAAGTCGATAGCGATAGGTCCGAGAGAAAGTCCACGTAAAATGATTGATGGGTATCACCGATCTAAAGGGGGTTTGGTGGCTGAAACAACAGCCCTTGATCGGGTAAAACCCGCGTCATTCCGGTACGTAGAACCGGCTGTCGTGGGAATGACAGCACTTCGGACAGTGACAGGGTGCCTTCGGATGTTGCCTGAGAACCACCTATACAGCGAAGCAGAGACGGAGCTTCAACTGCCAAGAGAGACCCGCGTTACCCTGGCCCAGTTACGAGCTGGATACTAGAAAAAAAAACAGCTACTCGTCCAGACTCGGCCCCAATATCCGTAATGAGTGTCCGGCATGAGTGTCCCCGTATGACCCCTGACACCTTTTCAAATGCCAGCTTAATCCCACTGAGCTAACACCCTTCTCCCTTTGGTCCGACCCTATTGAAACAGCCTACCGTTAGATGAGCTTGTCAACAGTAATGCCGCTACAATAAGAACAGGGCAAGTCCACCTCCACGGTCATGAGGATCTCTTTCCCCCTAATTTTGTCTATTGTAGTTGTTGTAAAAAAATATGGGCTTTTTCTCGCCGCCTCCGGTGGCGAAAGGCCTTCCCCTTTGACCACCCATTCGAAAACTTTGAGGGCTGCCATATTGAATCCATAGTTGATAACTATTTTGATATCGGCGATAGGACCGAGAAACTCAGAGCTTGACAATAGCGTTCCTCGGTCCTCTGGAGCCTGATGACCTTCCTAATAACCCAGAAGATTTGGATTGCAATATTTGAGCCTTTCCTGCTGCATGGAGGTCCAGGTGCGTTCAGTATTTTTCCTGACCATGGCCAAATTGTTCGACGGGACCAAATCCATGTACATCCACTCCTCCGAATGCGCCTACCTTGCTGGAATTTGTTGCCGTTTTGGCCGGCAGCTCTCGAATACTGGTGATTCCGGCATGCATTGTTGTTGTGCATAAAAGAAGAAGAAGAAAGTAATATATATACCTTAATTTATTTTGGAACCAATTTTGAGCGGCGAATTTTATGAAAAATCTGAGTTTTCTCAGCAAAATTGGAGAGTGCACCAAAATAAGTTAGCGACACTGCCTGGAATGTTGATTGATGTACTATTTAGTTATGTACTAGGGTGCCTCATATTTATATATAGGAAATATAAAATTTATTATAATTTAAGACTTCCAACAAAATATAATAAACTCGCATTATTTCGATTCCGTTGATACAATTTTTAAACATTTTTATGCAGACCTTTTATCAATTAAAATGTTTTTTTTCCGAAAAACTAATTTTATTTATAAATAAAATGGATTTTTGGAGTTATTTTCGAATCGCTCCAGTTCACGTTAATATCAAGATTTATCCGAATTATTTTTATGGAAGCCTTAATTTTAAGAAATTTTATAATTCCGGCGGAAAAACATCGATTGGGCATCAATAAATGTATCAAATTCATTTGGCGAGTCTCAACATAATTTTACTATTTTTACCCATTGTTCAAAATATATTTGAACAGGCTAATATATGTAAATACAAATCCACATGTAAACATATATGTGCACATACATATAGACATACATATGCACGTACCAAAATAAATATATTAATTGTAGTAGATAAAACTACTCTAAACAGCAAACATGAAAAGACATGAGCTGCATTCCTTATCTCAGCAGAAAAGGTACACATATATGTATGTATGTACATATGTAAGTGCAACAATGCAGCAATATCGATATGCACACCTAAATAAATAACCACAACATACATACACATACATGTAAATATATATACATATACAAACTTCATTTTAGTCCTAAGATTTAGTATATAAGGAGCTGTAAAACATAAATCCTGTCAGAATTAAATTAGATTCTTATTTGTACAGAACAAACTTGTTGTCTGTCTTGTATCACCTCCCACCCGAGGTAAGGGATATTAGATACCGGTACATGTCTGTACACCCATTCTTGCCAACAACAAAATTGTCTTGCCTATCGATTGATAGCAAATAAAAATCAATGCATGCCATTTCTTATCATATTTAGAATTTTCTAATTTTGTATCAAATTTTTAGCACATATCTTTCCACATATTTTCGTATACATTATACCGAACTTTAGTTTTAAATATCTCGGTAGTTTCTTCATTTCATTTACGTCCTATTTACTTATTTATGTTTCACATTTGTGTATATTCTTTTCCGCCTCATGAGCAAACATGCTTGATACTTCAGCTAGCGGTCGTCACCGTGGCGCCGTGGCTTAGTTGGTTAAAGCGCCTGTCTAGTAAACAGGAGATCGTGAGTTCGAATCTCGCCGGGGCCTTTCGTAGAATAAGTTACTACGAAGATTTTTTTTATTTACATTTTACATTCAACGGAAAAGCATATTTTTTATCTCATTTAAACTTTATGGCTGAACAATGAAAAAACCGTTTGTAAATCAATGTTCGTAACGCTTAGAGAAATGTGTTCTTTTTTTATTTATTTTGTTCTTTATTTTATTTTCAATTTGGGTTAGGTCGAATTACTAAAACTTTTTACCCGTTAAGTGCTTCAATATAAATTATTTAAACTATTAATACTATGTAGATAGTCGTAGATGGAGTTTAACTCTCATGGTGTTCTGAGTACTGAAAACTTGCGTAGACGGCCAAAAGTCTACATTTATAGCAAGCTCTAATTCGTAGGTAGAATCATTTAACATATGAACAAAACACGTTTACGCGAACTGTTATTCTTGTGTGCACATTTATTTAAAAGAAAATTTGTTAAACACCACATGAATGAGAAAAACATTAACTTTTATTCATCGAGCAGCATTTACCAAAAGTACTTATAAGTGCGAACTAGTGTCCGACCGAAGGTTCGGCCTGGTTTCCGGTATTCGGCCTATTCGGCTGATTTTTCGCCCATCGGCCGCAAATGTCGAACCATTAGGCAATTCACAAGGTGTTTTGTTAAAATTTTGTTGTTGTTTCGTATCTCTACGTAACACTTTTGAATATGTAAGAACTCTTTATATTAACAAGTAATTTTTAGCAAAAAAAAAACCGACTTCAACTCTCATATAAAATATATATATATATATATATCTCATGATCCACTGATCGGATCTTAACCAGATTACCAGGACCACCTCTGAGACACTATCTTTCCGATGCAAAAACAATTATCGAAATCGGTTGACGTGGTCCATAGTTATGCGATAACATTCATAAAAAAAAAAAAATATATATTCCGACGAACTGATAACCTCCTCCTTTTTTGGAAGTCGGTTAAAAAAATACATAAAAGTGATACAATTGCGTTTTGCTGTGATTTTGTAGAAACATGGGCAATTTTGGAAACGAATTACTAACGTGTGTCGTGGAAACAGGGTAATTCACGAATTACTTAGAGAGCGAATTACGAATGGTGGAAATATCGTATAAAGCCTTTCGACATAAATAAGCTACTTTTCCATACGAACACAGATATGAAACCTCACTTTGTTACGAAATAAAAAATCACAGACTTAGTATTTTTGAAACTTAATTATCATGTTCGGCTTCGGCTTCGGCTTCGGTGTTCGGCCGAATATTGAATCGTACCTAATATTAGGCTTGGGCTATATGTGTCGCAAACTGCCATTTTGTTTGCCAAACACGAAATTCGTCAGCACTGGTCTAAGTCATAAGTATATGGGGCATCGCAACGAAACGGTTGGAACATTTTAACACATTTTTGCTCAAACTTTAAGTAATTTTACAACTTTCAAACTGTCAGCACATGCAGTCAGATATCGGTTTAATACGAAACCAATAAAGTCCAATTTTAGACAAACTAAAAATATTTATTTCATGGCGCCTTTCATGCATGTAGTTAATGGAATGTTAAGGTAAATTTTATGCTTCGATGGCACTATTATATTTGCAAATTAAAAAAAAAAAAACTCTTTTAGCTTGTGACGGGAGGGGGAGGGGGACGAGTCACAATTGAGGACACATAGTTCGTGAGTAAAATGAATATGGGCCTGTTCAATTTAATCAATAAAGTCTGCAGATTATTTTTTTCATCGGGTTTAGTAAAAAGCCGCGCCAAAACTAGGTAAGTCATGGTCTTATCATTTGTTTCTACCACCTTGCTCCAAAGTTGGTTGCTCTTCAAAATAAGACTAACTAAAACGACTCGTTCTCCGATTCCTGCAAATAAAAATATAAATTTTTGATCAATACCCATTTCTATTCTGTCCGTACGGATTTAAAAAACTGAGGTAAAACCTACTATTTTTTTTTTACACACATTTGGCTATCAAAAAATCAAAATTTGTTTCGACTAAATGAAATCCTTCATAAACCAAACGGCTGTGTGCCTATCGCAGAATGTCAAAAACAAAAAAAAAAAACAATATATATCAGTATTGGAGTATCGCCTAATACAAATAGAACATTATAAATAGAAAGTTTAGAAATGTTGTACGCGATAACGGTGATGTTGCCAGTTCTTGACGTTTGCATCAGATAAAAGAGTACCCACCACCATACTGAGGAACAATGCCGAAATTTGCAGCAAAATTTTTAATACATACGTATGTATGTACAAAAATCCAGTAAAAATTAGGACTGTCGCCATTTAGTGAGTTGGTTAGACGCAACATATCGAAAAACAAAAAAACAGCAACATTGATTGTCAATGACACGAAAAAAGGTTCCATCTGCAACAATAAAAAGCATATTGAGCAAACAATAAAGCAATTTTTTTTGACGTTTTGTCAGTTTCATATTTTTTCATCTTTTTTTCCGCCCACTGCTGTATGCATTTCACTTCATTGTGGACATTTTGCGACATCGATAGGCTGTTAACCAACGACGCTGCAGCTGAATGGACAGCTCGAGTTGGTACGGAGTTGTTGACAAAAGCCCACTGGCCACCTGTTGTCCTGACTGCAATTCGAATCGTATGACGGACGCTATGATACGATACATGGTTGGTGGGTGGGTTTAGCCCTTTTGAGGTTGTTCAGGAAATGTTCGACAAGATGTTGCGTGCATTTTGCATATGCCACAAGTGCGACGGTAGAGACGGTTTGAGAGAAAGAAAAAAATATGCCAATAATAAAGCATGCAAGTGTTGGTTTTTGTGCAAGCCAAACAGATTTACGGTGCAAATTTACAAATGAATTGATTGCTTATTTTGGTGCTAGATGGACTTGAATGTTTGTTGACTTTATTAAATGTTACTTCATTTGATTAAATAATAACAAAATAAAAATTGTTTGAAAAGAATGGGATTGCTGATTAAGTTGCAACTGTGCAACATTTTCAGCGGGATTTTATGGCGGGTGGGATGAATGGAACTTATGTAGAAAAAAGTAAGGAAATCTCCAACGATTTTTACGGCCTAATTGAATGATAAATCTGCTACAATTTTTAATTGTTTAGCTAAGGTAATCGTAAGCTAATTAAATTAAGTGGACGTCGAGGCCAATCTGGTCTGATTTATTTATCGTATACTTTATGACAAATTTGTTGCGACAGAGTGGAGCAGCGCATCCATTCAATGAAGTTGAGCAGGGACATCCCATTAAGTGGAGTTCGCTCAACCCGATTGTAGGTCATTGTGTTCAGGGATATGTGCCCGAACTTCGTTGAAAACTCTGAATTCTTAATATTCAACCGCCTGAAACTAAAAACTTCTTGCCCCTGAAATATACTGTGCCTTCCCATTTCAGGCCATCTCCTCAGCCGTTAAGTTGCCCTGTATGATACGGTATCCCGGTACCGAAATGAATCACTGCAGTGGTTTCCAAATGAAGGCAGCAGCCATAAAAGATGCAGTGGATTGGATGCTTACCAGTAGATATAGTACCATTCAAGGACACGAAATTATGTATATTCTTATAACCAATCGACATTGATATGATGATATGTTAGAAAATTGTCAGTAGCGACTGCCGCCTCACATTACCAGAAAACTTCACTACAAATCAAGCGCAAGCAGGTTTCAGACCAAAGCGATTTTGCATGGTCGGTGAGCTGGCAAGACAGGGTACTCTTGAGAAGTTGCCGCTAGGTAAAAAGAATCTAGCGGCTCTATTGGCCACATGTGGTCTGCTGCTGTGGTCTGCAGATGAGCGTCTACTTTGCTCCGCGAATGATGGGAAGGGGTCTGGATAGCTCTTAAAGCTAAACAAATCATATCTCTCTTAACTGATCATTGTCTGATTGTAATTTAGAGGTTTCATTTTCCCCTGTGTGGTCTTATTCTGGGCAGATGGGGTTGGATTAATTCAGCGAACGCTGGGTGAAATCCTTAAGAGACAAGGTGATAAGGTCTTGAAACTCCTATAAACTAAACAATCTAAACAAAACGTAGCTATCGTTACTGTTAGGGTAAAGACCAACATCGGCTTAACTACCTACTGGAAAAAGTTGAGGCAAAGCTGAGTTTTTTTCTGAGCAGGGACATTTTTTCTACCACACACCGATAAGTGGTTAAAGTTTTTTTACTAGTAAGTTTTAAAGGAGATTTTTCTCCATTTCCACAACTTTATTTGTGCAAAATTGGTAAAATGAATTTTATTGCAAGTATTGCCCATCGCTAGCTATAACTTTACCCCATTTTTCTGGGGTTTTGCATGGATTCCGCGCCACTAAAACTGCTCGTCTTTGGAGAGCAAGAAAGTATCAAGCGAATTTTTGATGCCTTTAACTGAAGTGAAGCGTACCAGGAGTAAGGTCCTTCTGCATCGACCAGAACGTATGGTAATCTGAGGGTAAAAGTTCTTGGCTATAAGGTGGGTGGATTAGAACTTCCCATCCGGTACTACCGAGATAAGTTTTGGCCACTTGTGCGACATGCGCCGAGCATTGTCATGGTGGAAGATCAAGGACTCCTGTCTGGTTGCTCATTCCGGCCGTTTTTTCGTAATCTCTCGCTTCAATCACATCATTTTTTGTCAGTACAGAGCACAGTCGATCGTCTGATCAGTGTTTTATCTCGAAGGTTACTGGTGCAGTTCTTTGCGTGGTGTCAAACTGGTGTGCCAATGAGAGCCTCTGCATAAATTCTCGGAAGGCTGTTTGTGTACCGTTTACAGTGCTTGAATACTTCGATGAGGTCAAATATCTGGGGATTACGTTAGATAAGACCTTTTATAAGAACATGGAAATTGAGCTCAAGACTGATAGAATGACTCTACCGTATGATCGTCCGTCCGATTGTGTCTTATGCATACATAGTACTTCACCTTAACAAACTGTTGTGATTGGCATGTCTATCCCTCACTGGATCTATAAGAAGGTGCTCAACTGCGGCTCTAGAGTCGATTCTGGGATGGATTCCTCTCCATATTTTTATCCAGGAAACAGCAACAGCTTCACTAAAACGGAAGTATTCTTGGGAAGATACCAGGATTGTAGATAAGTGGAACCTCTGATTTCATGGCTAAAGAGGTTTGCTTTGACAGAAAATTCCAAGTGATAAACCCCGATCGCGAAGATTGGGCAAATGGGCTCCCCGCACTTAATCCCGGATGAACTAGTACACAGACGGTTCAAGGCTGGAGGACAGAGCAGGTGCAAGTATTTTTGGACCTAGCACCAAACTTGCAATTCCTATTGGCAATTAGCCAACGGTGTTCCAGGCTGAAACAGTCGCAATTTTAACGCAAAATTAAACATTGAAAAGTGTTTGAAGGACGCCTTTATAGCTATCTTTTTAGATACCCAAGTAGCCAACCGGGCCTTTTCAAACTGGATTTTATTATTATTTCGGGCCCATTTCGGGTTTAGTTCGGGTCTAGTTGGGGCTCAGTTCGGGTCTAGTTGGGGATCAGTTTGGTACTAGTTGGGGTGTAGTATATATATAGTCCCAAACTAATCCCAAACTAAACCCCAACTTGCCCCAAACTACTCCCCAAATAGTCCCAAACTGGTCCCAACTAGCCCCGAGCTGGTCTTCAACTAATCCCGAAATGGTCCTGAGCAAGCCCCGTCTTTTAAGACTTAAACATTTTTTTCGCACTCATAATTATTATGAAACGACTTTTATAATATAAGTCTCAAAATAAACGTCTTTGAAGACTTAAAAATATTATTATGAAGGACTTTTAAAATATAAGTCCTTGAATAATAATTATAGATGACTTGAAAAATGTTTATCTTGATATAATAATAATTGATTGACTTTTATTCTTTTCTCTTATAATTGTTATGTCTCTGTTAAACACTACTGACGCCCTCCTTTAAAACTTACTTGTCCATGTTTATCTTCCCTCCTAAATCCTAAGAGCATATATTATGTCAGCGCCGTGAATGAAAATTTTGAGCGCAAGTAGGTGCATGTCTCCATTTATGAAATAAGTGCATCAAACACGTTGGTACAATAAATACCATCCTAGGAATAATAAAAAACTTTCCGCATGCTCTTTATTGTTTGGTTTCAATTATTTCGTTTCGACTTTGCTTATCTTTATTTTTTATGCTTAAACGCACAATACAAAAATGTGTACTACACCTACGAGTGTATGAATGTATTAGTCGTACCAGCATATGTTAAAATAAGTTAAATGCTGCTGCTCTGTCAGGCAAAGAACGCCAGCGGATTACAGGGAGTGTCCAACTGTAACAGGATAAGCATAATCAGCACAATAGCTTTATTACCCATACAAACAGGCAACAACAAAATGGCAAAATGACTTTAATAACAACTACAACAATGAATCAGTAGCAAGCCGAAACGACATTTACGGACAGACAATAATCAAAAGCGGACAATAAAAATCCCGACAACAATGACAATGACAGTTTGTGCTGACCAGCGCACCCACCCACACCCACTTGAAATTGGCTGCCGGCTTAAATGAATCTTTGCCTCCATCTTTTCAGTTCACTTTTCGACCGCATAACAGCAGTTAACAACTTTATAGGCAAAACCATTTTATGGATTTAATTTGCAATGTCCTGCGTTGTCAACTAACGCTGCGATACATATCCATACATTTGAATGTATTGTACACGTCCGCAGAAACTATTGTGCTCGCCATAGACTTTGATAGTTGGAAGCAACAAAATGGGCACCGAAGATTATACATACGTTGGCCTGATGCTATTTTGGCAAGTGGCCTTGGTATGAATGAAGCTTCTTTGTTTTTGGTACAGCAAGTCTCATTTGCTTTCGTTGCATGCAGTATATCGTTTTTTTTTTTTTTTAATAAAAAGCTTGTGAGGATTAGCCTTATTTTAGCTCTAAATCGAAAGCATAAATACTGTTTTGTGGTATCTGAGATCTTTTTAGTAAAGGCTGCTAAGTAAATTCCGATCAAGAATAAATATTCCTCCTGTTACCAGGGTATATCTATTATCATTATAATTATCTCTACAGTACCAATACCATAATCGCTAGTGTTACCATCAACATTATTACCATACCCATTGCTATTGACATTACCAACATTAATATTATTACCACTTGCTTTGCCATCACGAATGCCTTTACCATTACAATTATCATTACCATTGCCAGTATTGGTACCAATACCATTACACTGTCATTACAATTAACATCTCTTTTACCATTGCTATTCCTTCTACTGATTCCCATTGGCGCTTGGACTATTCGTATATCCGTTCGGACATTCGTGTATACGGATAAAAACTGAATAGTATGTATATACGGTTAGTATTCGTTCATTTTGTTATCCGGTTAATATTCGTTCATTTGGTTAACCGGATATTCGGATATTCTTAACGGTATTTGAACTTCTCATTAAAACAAAACCAATTTTTATTTTATTGCTAAATTTTAGATTCGAATATCCGTATGTACGGATTTTCCATTCAAATATTCGAACTATCCGGATATTCAAACAGCCCGGAAAGAACTCACAGCCTTAGTTCCAATACCATTACCACTACCACCATCATTACAATTACCATTACCATTACAATCACCATTACTATTAAATAAATCCTATTACTGGTACAAATACCACATGCTTTATACTATTACCATTGCGATCATTATTAAGATCACCCTCGCAATCGCCATTACTATTACCATTATCGTTACCGTTACCGGCAGTAAATTTTACACACAAGAAATAAATATATTCGCAAAACTAAAGGCCAGGTATAGGAAAACAGCTTTTTTAGTTTTTCTCTCTAACGTCCGGATTTTTTAAAGGACTTGGAATATTCAAAGAGATGATTAATTGAATAAATTATTAAAAAAAAATGTAGTGCACTATAGAATAACAAGATGGGTATCAAATAAAAGAGAATAGTCTGCTAAAATGAAAAAGATACATTTTTTGGTGCAGAAACACGAATAAGTATAGGAAATGTCCTTTAAAAATTTTATCATTGAACATTCTTGAAAATTTGCAATACTTATTTTTAAGAAATTACATGTCAATTACCCATATATACAACCTCCTTAAAAAATGAAATAAAATAGTTAAAAGGGCCTTTTCAATACCTATTCGTCCTTGCGACCCAAAAAAAGTTTTTTTTTGTATTCAGCAGAATTTTATATTTCATTTGGTACTCATATTGCTTTTCTACATTGCACAAAATTTTTTATATATTATTTTTTTTTAATTAATGATATCTTGGAAATTTCAAAGTCCTTTAAGAAATCCAGACTTCAAAGTGGAAAACTAAAACGCAGTTTTACTTTGTTTAGCCCCTAGTAAAAACCACTTAAACCTACCCTGAATGTTTATACTTATGTGAGCTGCAAAAAAATAACCCTCATCAGTCAAACTCTGATTTCTCCTATCGAGCTTAGGCCTGAACAGTTTGGTTCAGGCTACACCAGTTTATCCAATGACATGTAGATAGATAGAACTAGTTTAGCCTGGGCACAACTAGTTTGTCCTAAAATCCGGTTTGAGGGGTATCCTGTACCATTAAGTGTGCTTGATTTTTAGCTATTTCGCCAATATAAGTAGTATACTATTTTTTTTTATAAGCACACACGCCGAAAATATATTTTTCGCTGGATTTATTTTAGAAAGGTTTTTCCTTCCCTATTTGTCGCTGGCTTTAAAATCCTTTTTTCACAGACAATAACAATGCCCAATCAAACCAATAGGTTTTGTATTTGCTTAAATGAACATACATACATATGCACATTCAAATGAATTTACAAACATATGTACGTATGTATGTACGTACTAAATAAATATATGTACACATATTCCTTTGCTCTAAGAAATTGCTAGACATTTGTAGACTATCACACATGTCCTTTTGTCCAGTCATCAAATCGCCACGTACAGTTTGTGGGCGTGCTGAATGCCGAGAGTATTAACATAATTTATGTGGTTGCAGGACCAAAAACCGGACATAAACATACCAACACTAAATCATTGCATAGCCCTGCAGGAAATTTGAGCTATTACCAAACTTTATTTGAAAGTTTCTATTGAATTTGTTAGTTCATCCCAGCTCTCTATAATTTTTTCTCTAATTTGGGTTTGGTATCCGATCTTTTGTAGAGACCAATGTGTAACCCTTTCGGAATAACTTGTCTGCAGGGATCCAAACTAAATGTAGGTCGAGCTGACTACTTGCTGAGTTTAAAAGAGTGTAGGGCTCTTTATTAGTTTCGACCTTGTTATAAAAGATGCCAAGGCCTTAATGGCTGCCTGGCTATCTGAGAAAATGGCTTTGCGCTCGCCGTGATGTAAACCACTACGTTCTAAGAGACGGCAACTTTCAGCTATAGCGAATACTCCTGCCTGGAAAACTCTTACAAATTCGGGGAGATATATTGATCTTCTTTATCCCAGGGATTCAGAGTAAACGCTTGCTCCAATACCGCATTCCATTTTGAAGCCATCGGCGTACATATGATGTATTCAGGCAGAGAAGGTCCCGAATGACCCCGAAAGGCTTGTGAAACTCTACTTCAGATCGTGTGTAGTCAGTAGCCAGCCTCTTCCTAGATGACATTTGGGAAATTAGACTGCTATGCCCGATCGTTATTTCTTTACATATACCCAGTTCTTTGAGTCTTGTAACCGATAGTGATACGGTGTGTGGAGGTCTATACACTCGAGAGAAAAATCAACCAAAAATTGGTTAATATTTCCATATTCAAACTTGAAAAGGAATCAACGTGATTTTTGGATAATATTAACAATTGTTGGCTGGTATTTTCAACAATGATTTGGTAATATTAACCACAAATTTGTTTACATTAACCAAACTTTTGGTTGGAGATTTTTCGTTTAAATAGATTTATGTTCTGCACGTCACAGATGCTTTTTCTAAATTCAGAGATACAAAACAAAAAATTTTATTATCATTTTAACATATTGCCTCTGACGGGATTAGCAACTAACAGCAAGCATCTCTACACACTCTGCTACAGCCGCTTTATAAATGTGTCTTCAAATGTGCAAATTGAATCAATTTTCTTTGTCGTTTGATTTGGTTCTGCACTTCACAGAGGCTTTTTCGTAATTAAGAAAAACTAAAAACAAAAAAAATTAAATATTTATCGCGCTGACGGCATTGGTACTGCTGTAAGCCAACAAATAACAGCAAGCACCTCTGCTCGTTCAGCCACTGCCATACATACGAATTTGTACTCAAATGTTCAACTTAAATCACATTTTTCTTATAATCGGCTTATTTGCCATGAAAAAATCAAACCATAACTTGGTTGAAAAAACCGTTGTGCTTTTGGCTCAGTGTAGGAAATAGGTATGTAATATTATTAAGGGTGTCTGTAGGGCAAGTTCTCATTGCCCTCGTGGTCCCGATACAAGCTGCCCTCTGAACTCTGCCTAGTTAACTAGTTAACTAGATAACTGTAGCATAATATCGGACGTACAACCGCTGTGTACATCCAGAGTACCAATTTTGGATTAAGACCCAATAACTCCTCAAAATACTGCTTATATGAGTAACAGGCAATGCTAGCTTTCTTTACTCTCCCTTTAATATTTATTGTCCAACTTAGCTTAGGATCCAGTGTGACTCCCACATACTTCGCTTGCTGGAACAAAAACTTACACCAACATCGTGATTATTGATTGATCTAGATTCTCTGATGGATTTACCAGCTTGCCTATGGAACGAGCTCCTAATAGATCCCGTTAGTTGTGTTAGTTTGTGTCTTCCTAGAATTGTATTCATAAAGGTTGAGCATTAACACAGAAAATACCGACCACTTTCTTCGCTTACTTCTAGCTAACTTTTGCAACAACTTATATTGTAAAGAAGTCAGATTCTAGCCGTATCTTTGCCTAGGCGCCAGTGTGCCGTGTCGGTTGCTCAAGTCTGACTACTTCTGTCATTGATATTCGTACTGTTGTAGTCAGGCCGAAGTTCCGCCAGTCTAAGGAGATGATTCACTTCTCTTTTAGTTATTCCAAGAGTGCAGACCAGTGCATCGCTTCAAATTCATCCAAATATATCTTCGACCGGAAACCCATTGTTGCTTTATCTTTATTCGCGACTCTATTACCTTAGATTTTATAGAATTCAAAGAAAAACATAAACTCCGCAGGCGTAAGGGCAGAGCGATACCGGTTTCCTCAGAGTAGACTTCCGCTCCTACACTGCAGTCCATCTTGAATCCGTCCGTGTAGATAGAGATAGCCTTTTTATCGGTCACTCGATATATTTTCCATTTTCTTCTGGATGTGAATCGCACTTGTACGTTACTGTTCAGCTCAGTGCTGGCTTCCATATACTAGTCTATCGCGTTTCCTACTCGCAATTCGTTGATAATCACCTCGTTTTTAACACCCTGATTCTCTGATACTGACACTATCTTTTCTAGCCATAACACTGGTTAGAGCTCATTTTGTGGAGTGCTCACACATTGAATTCGACAGAGAGTCGAAAAAGCTTTTAGCCTCCCTTTTTTAGCCACACTTGGCCAGTGGAAAAGGAATTATTCGAAGCTCTCAACTTCACGATTTCTTCGACAGCTACGACAGTAGTCATTCGCAAGACAACCCATTCTTCTAGCGTACATTCCCGCATGGCGGTATCCTATTTTGATCCCTATTACCAGCCAAAATTGGGAGCGTGCCAATTGTATAAGAGCGTGGATTCTGTTGTCTGTCTGGGACATATATGACCTGCTAGACCACACTTGTTGTTTTTGTCGAGCAAATTTGTCTCAAGCCAGAGTTTACTTGGCCGAGCTCCTCCATCCAATTTTTTGGGTGCGTCTGGATACCTAGCAGCGACTGTTGTTGGAAAAAAACCCCTTAGATTTTAGACATTGCTCGGAATAGGTCGAATCTAGGTCCCACCTTGTGGTATTATGCACTTCTAAACATTCGGTTTAAGCGGTCTGTACTAGACAGTCTAATGATGTCCCTACGGGGATAGTTGTATACATGCTCAGTTGACAGCTCCAAAGGCAACCAATGTACGTCGGGTAGACCGAGATAGTTGTAAGATGTAAGAAAAACAACAAACCGTTGCCACCCACTTCCGCCGTTGACCACCTCGAACTCCTTTCAGTTGTGTATGCATGAATGTGTTGGGTTCATTTATTGCCAAATGTTTGTCCAATTTTCCATTTGTTCATTTGAAAGTGCGAGTATACTATGAGTACATATATATGTACATATATATGTTCGTAAATTAGGGTGCATCACCAAAAAAAAAAGTTGGGCTTTTCCCACCGGAATTATAAAATTTATTTTATTTTAAAATTCCCTCCAAAATAGTTCGGAAACATATCTTATTACATTAAGCGACCAATTCTTTTGATGAAATTTTGTATGCAGATAATGTTTTGCATTTTAAGGTTATCTAAATTGGTATTATCTCCGCGAGGACTCGTATAAGGTTGACATCTT
>NW_016160286.1:0-67051 GCF_001687245.7 Rhagoletis zephyria
ATTTCATTTTGCTTTTATTTTTGTTATATATTTATATTTTATTCTTCATTTTGATGAGCTCATCATAAAAGGTTACAACAGTCGCGCTTTAACGTTCATTTTATTCCTTTATCGTTTGCTTACGAAGGTACACAGCCAAATGAACTAGCAATTGTTTACATGCATATTTGCATATGCATATGAATTTCACAGTTAAACGTATTCATACACCTGTACTTATAAGCCAAAGTAGGTCATATTGAAACGCTTGTTGACTGACGACTGAATGCTGTATGCTGTATGCCGTTTTTCGTCTGTTTGCCTGATTAACTTTCTGCTGCGCCATTTTCTGTGCGATCCAGATAAGTTGCACAGGTGAGTAGGTGAAGAGCTCCCCAGCGTGCGTCGGTATGTTTGAATGTGTGCCACTTTATGTGAGTGGGTTAAGTAGGGCTATGAATTTTTACAACTTTACATTGTTGGTAAATATTTATACCTATCACTTTTCGTATATAATACATCGATGGCGCTTTGCCGAAACCTCGTATCTCAGATATCACTACTACTTCGTACCTCGTCAAATTAATTTCAAATAGGTCTTAAGGCATTACGATTCATTATACATTATTCTTACATAACTAAAAAGAACTTAATCTTTAATATTCAGTAAAAAGTTATCAGAAATGATTTTCTAATATCAAACGATTTTTTTTAGTTAAAGAGTGTGTTTTGAAAGTGTTTTGAGTTATGAGGTTTTGCCTAAATACCCTCGATATTCGCAAAAACGTAGTGTGCATATTTTCATTGTACATATTTTGACTTTGATCATTTGAATTCGTCTTTAACGTTTTCTTTTTACAATGTGCATCCAGGCACGGACCTACGAGAGGGGCGGGGTANCATTGTTGGTAAATATTTATACCTATCACTTTTCGTATATAATACATCGACGGCACTTTGGCAAAACCTCGTATCTCAGAAATCACTACCACTTCGTACCTCGTCAAATTAATTCCAAATAGGTCTTAAGGCATTACGATTCATTATATATTTATTCTTAAATAACTAAAAAGAACTTAATCTTTAATATTCAGTAAAAAAGTTATCAGAAATGATTTTCTAATATAAAACGATTTTTTTTTGTTAAAGAGTGTTATTTGAGAGTGTATTGAGTTATGAGGTTTTGCCAAAGTACCCTCGATATTCGCAAAAACCTAGTATGGATATTTTCATTGTACATATTTTGACTTTGATCATTTGAATTCGTCTTTGACGTTTTATTTTTACAATGTGCATCCAGGCTTGGACCTAACAGAGGGACGGGGCTCTAGGAGAAAATAAAATATTTTAAATATCGTTTAATTTTTCATTTAGGCAAATAAATAAGTTTTCGCTGCAATAATTAAAATGCACCACAATATTCGAAATGCAGCTTTGTTTTTACTGTCTGTGTATAGGCCAGCCTAATTGAAATGGATTGAAATGAACAGGAAAATACATTCGAATTCGATGAAGAGATGTACATGAGTCAGTGTTTACGCAATGAAGATAAATACTAGGAGACTTCCATTACATCAGCTAAATTAGGGTAAATAGTCTTAAAAGCAATTGCAAATTCGGTGGTCGACGTTAAGAAATGCGTTTCGAAAGCTTCCAATGGATGGACTGTTATGTTGGGTGTCTAACGCCATGCTTCTAGACATTAGTGTTAGATATTTTCAGTGAAGCNTAATTAAAATGCACCACAATATTCGAAATGCAGCTTTGTTTTTACTGTCTTACTACTACTTGAAATGGATTGAAATGAACAGGAAAATACATTAGAATTCGATGAAGAGATGTACATGAGTCAGTGTTTACGCAATGAAGATAAATACTAGGAGACTTCCCTTACAGGAGCTAAATTAGGGTAAATAGTTCTAAAAGCAATTGCAAATTCGGTGGTCGACGTTAAGAAATGCGTTTCGAAAGCTTCCAATGGATGGACTGTTATGTTGGGTGTCTGACGCCATGCTTCTTTCATAAATTGAAAAGCAGCATTTCAAAATCAGCTTAATCTGTACAAAAATAAGATATATTCAGTGAAGTCGCATGATTTTTTTCAAGTTTCAAGACCAAAGCTTAACACAATTTCATCTCGGGTCTTAGGAAAAATATTTTGCAAGCTTTGTGAGACACGATAGGTACAAAATCACGATTCACTTCTTCAATTTACAGTCGCCCTTCCAGAAATCGTACAAGAACTGATAAATGGAATGGAAATGTAGAACGACTGAACGAATAGTAGCATCTGGTGTTGAATTTCATATTGGCTCTTTCTGCCTCAGTGATAATTTATTTTAACGCANCAATGGATGGACTGTTATGTTGGGTGTCTAACGCCATGCTTCTAGACATTAGTGTTAGATATTTTCAGTGAAGCCGCATGATTTTTTTCAAGTTTCAAGACCAAAGCTTAACACAATTTCATCTCGGGTCTTAGGAAAAATATTTTGCAAGCTTTGTGAGACACGATAGGTACAAAATCACGATTCACTTCTTCAATTTACAGTCGCCCTTCCAGAAATCGTACAAGAACTGATAAATGGAATGGAAATGTAGAACGACTGAATGAATAGTAGCATCTGGTGCCTCAGTGATAATTTATTTTAACGCGGCCACTGAAGACTTCCAAAGGCATCAGACATTGACAACTTTGGTTGCAATACTAAGTAATCGAAGAATCCGCGTAGAAGATCCCGTCCATGGAATTTTATCAAATGCCACATAATTAACTAAAAGGTTAGACATTGAAGTGAAAAAGCCCAGAACATGCGGTCGCCAAAGTCGTCGAAACAATCGTTTATCTCAAAGTTAGTTACTGAAAATCAAATCGGAGCTTATGCGCACTTTTTATGCATGAAGTCCACTTACTGTCCCATAGAACGTTTTGATCAGGTTTTTGGTAGGGAATTAACAAGAGAAGCAATTGAGCCTAGGAGCAGGATTAGTGTTTCGGATGTAGCCAAGTGAACTCCCAACATCTCTCTCAGACAATTCTGACAAAGTAATAAGCCGACGCTACCGAAAGCGAAACAAAGGCATTCCCCAACAAGATTCGAGCGTTCCGTTAGTTTGCCCAGGGCTCTGATTGCCGCCTGGCTCTCTGAGTAGATGTTAGCCTCCCTTACCGCCATCCCGCTTAACAGCAAACAATCGACTGCTTCCTTAATAGCAGCAACCTTCGTCTGAAACACACTACAGTGGTCTGGAGGCCTAAATATAAGGTTGATGGAGAGAGGAAGAAACCCCTCCGCCGACGCGTAAAAGTACACCTGTGCCTCTCTCCAACCCCGCCCTCCATCCACTCATCCCTATATGGGACATGCGTTGAGAAAGAGCTAGCTGCTGTCAGGCTAGGCACGCAATGATCTGTGTTATTTGAAATAAGATCGAAGCCCCTAGAATACCAGAGTGTTCAGAGACTCAGGGGTCCGCCAGGCAGCCAGTGCTCGTAAGTTTGACCACAGCCCTGAGTGGGAATGGTCTTAAGCACCCTACTGATTTCAATGAGGGCAGCACGTTGCACTCGCTCCAGCCCGCTGACTACCGGAGCCTTCTCCAGTGCATTCCACCAGGTGAGGGCTCAATAAAAAATAATGGGCTTGCCTATGGTCTCCCAGGAAATAACCTTGGGAAAAGACTCCATTTCTTACATATCGACCCCCTGCAGTTATATAAAGCCGCAGAAGCGTTCCTAGATCTCTCGTCGATATTAGGCTTCCACGAGAGCTTCCTGCCAAGAATCAAGCCCTGGCACTTAATCCTATCATAAAGCGTCAGGTGAAAGTCCCTGACCAAGGGAAGAGTGGCGTGGGACAACTTGTACCTCCTACTGAACAAAAGAGTTCCGTTTTACTAGAATTTACAGCAAGTTCGCAGTTCGCTGATCATCTGGTCACCAGATTCAAGTAATCTTGAGTTAAGCTGTAGAGAGTATCCAGAAATTTCTCCCTAACTAAAACATCATCCAACATCATTAGCATAGGCATTCACCCGGCACCCCCTGCACACCAACTCCTCTAGTAGGTCGTTTACGACTACAATCCAGATAAGAGGTGACCATATTTTCATACTTTAGGAAAAATTTTCGAACTTTTCGGGTAATAAGTAACTCATTATTTTTAATAATATTATTTACTCACAAAGTGAAATTTTTTCCTTGTGATACCTCTGCTTTATTTTAGTATTTTGGCATGAAAACCACTAAGTTTTTTTTATTAATGGCTTATTTTTTTGCATTCATATGTTTTTGTGCATGGAATTTTAATTCGAAATTGAAACATTTCATCTTTGTGCTAAGTGCCTTTTAAGCGTATGAAATAGAATTTATAATTCTTTAACTTATGTAATTTTTATATATTTATGTACATAATTTTCTGCTTTTCTCACAAATGCTTGTCTTGCATGAGTCTCTGGCTCTGCGATGGCATTAAAATGTTGCTCCACTTTTCCACTGGAGTTGCTAATGTGCGAAGAAGCATACAATTGAGAACTCAAAAAAAGAAAATAGGCAACTCTCGTCTACTTTAGCGCTGCTGCACGCTTGCAAAGCTATTATGATAATCGTTAATGGAAATGATGCATATTAATTTGTATGAAACATTTGCAACTACTTGCGAGAAGTGCAATAATAATGAGCGAACGCTTAAATGGCAAATTTTCATATCAGTTTAAAGAATTTTAGTTAGCTCTTGCTTGCAAGCTACAAAAAGTGTAGCTTTTTTTAATTTTCAAATATGATATCTGGTTATGTATGCGTATATGGCTGTGTTCACGATACGTCTGTGCGCATAAACATAAGTACGTATGCACGTTAAAGTATATATGTATGTAAATGTGTATGTGGTTTTACTTGAAGCGCTAGACCAGTCACATCGAAAATTCTTCTTAACATAGATATGTACATAAATGCATACGCATCGTGTCAAAATTATAAGTGCACCAGATATTGACAAGTTTGAACGATTTATTTTAGTTATTTTTTTGCAATATTACAAAAAATCAACAAACTTTCGGAAAAATTTCAAACTCTTTAATTTAATTTTTAAGAGTATAGTGCAGTTTTGTTGCCCATTCAATTATAGTATAATAAAGTTCTAGTTTGAGGGAGCGTTAATTTTTGGAAAGTATGTTTCACGAAAAAATGAGCAACACTTTAGTCCTAGCGCCTAAATAGAGTGGAATACTGAACTGCATGCTCAGAATCTGCCTTCAAAATGTATTTTATAAGTGTGAAATTTGTACGAAAGTTTGTTGAATTTTTTCAAAAATTTCACAAAGTTTGAAATTCCGATTAATACGGGTTTTTTATAAGCATAACTTATACATTTTTATAAAATAAGAAGTAGTTTTTAGGTAAAAAAACGACTTCGTTTGGCATATACAAATCTAAGATTATCAATGACCGGATTTAAACCAAATTAGTTTGGGACCACCTGTGAGGCAACAAATTTCCTCTAAAAAAAGAATTATAGAAAACGGTTAACGTGGTCCAAAGCTATGGGGTAACATACATAAAAAAATATACATATATTTCGACGAATTGATAACCTTCTCCTTGTTGTAAAGTCGGTTAAAAATAACTTAAAGTGAATAACAAAAAAAAAATAAGTTCTTAAAATTCGTTATTATGGGTGCGTTTATAATTTTGACACTGGTTGTACGCATATATGTATGTATGCAGTTGTGTGCGCTCGTCGCGTGTGTGGCACATTAAAAGCTCAAATTAAAAGCGAGCAGAAGACAGCGGGAAAACCTAATTAAAATATTAAGTTAAAATTCTGCGAAAGTGTGCGACTGTGTGTTTGGGCATTTCATTAGCATCATGTTTTATGCTCGCTCAATTTTCCTATGCTTACGAGTATTTTAATATTATTTCATTTTATCCATTTCATGTGCTCTTCCACTACCGTTTGTTAGCATCATTTCAAAATTTTTAATGCATTAAATTGACTACTTACATAATGGCAATTATGCATGTCCTTTGCTTGCTTAAGCGTGCTCTAAAGTCTTTGCCCGAAAAGTAGGCAACGATTCGTGAGTTGCTGCCAAAGAAAAAAAAAACACCCCAAAACGATAAAAATTTTCAAGTGTCTGAAGCGGAGTAAATACATTTTTGCGCGTACGAAATGTTGCCAGATTAAATTCTTACTCATTTAATCAGCCAAGTAGTCAGTCAGGCAGCCACTCGCCAGCACTGTCGTTTAAGCCTTTAATAGATGCTCCAATTATCAGCAAAAATGCAGGTTCAATTCTTCTATTTTCATATTTCCGCAATTGTATTTGAAATATTTCGAATTTGTGTCTTGCACGTGCACGAGTTCATTTACTTCAAAGCAGTAAGGCAATTCTAGGAAATTAAGGAAATACATACTTGACATAGTAGACTGCAAAGAGCGCTACAAATATAAATTCTACACTGCTGCACTTCTCAACTGCCATGTTTCACAGACTTCTTAAGTTATAATTTGATGGCACTTCAAAGTATGGTCGTCTAGTCTTATGCATCCTCCGGACCATGCTTCCGGAGTATTTTTTTTTTTTTTTTGGGAGAGAGGTGGTTAATGATGATACCACTAACTACAGTACCTACGCAGATTCCGAAGTCCATGTAGCAACCACCAGAATAGATTTCAGTGGAATTATCTTCGACTATACTGCCTGTCTAGAAGGAAACTTCACCTGAAAGTTTTTCATGAAGTCTGTCGTAGGAGATATATAATCTGATTGTTTCCCTGATTCGAATATCACTATGACCGTGCCGTAGCGCTCTACAGCAGCCTGATACTTTGAGTCTGATTGACGAGGACGCTGCAGCTTCGCGTATTTGGAGTTCTATGAGCAGTTGATGCAGGATTATTACAGTATATAGATTACTTCTTGAAATGAAACTTTATACTATTTATTATAAGTACATATTTTTAATGTACTTTTACTGGGTATTGATGATTCAGTATGTACATTTTTTTTAATGCCCATCTATACCGACTGTAGCGTAATGCCATCGAAAAAAATATTTTTGTCACGATTCTGCAAATGGCATTCCTAGAAATGCGGCGAATCGGCGAAAAATCGTTTGATTGTAAAACTCTAATCGGTGGAAAAATCGTGGAGCAATTAACAGTTATTTATTATGTCTGGCACTTGGTTGTGCCTGCGTCTTCAATTTCACCCGGAACGGCACTGAAAATGTTGCACTTGAGAAAATTGACTGCACAAATACAAGCATCATGAATTCAAGGTAGGTGGGTGGGTTAATGACGGCCACTGTGAACGCACTGGTATTTTCGGGAGAGCAAAGCAAAAAGTTTATATATTTGATATTTGGTGAAAAACTATAAGAAAAAACTGCAAAAAAGGTACATAAGAATAATGAAAAAAGTGTCATTTTCACCTTTCACATTTCAGTCTGAATCCGATAAGCAACGACGCCGACGCGACAATAAGCACGCTTAATATACAAAAAGAACAAAAAAAATGTGGTAAACATAGAGTGAAAAAAGTGCTAGGGCAACACCCGACGGAATGAAGCGGCAAACGTCAAGCGCAAGCGAGCTGAGTGAAAAGGGTATTCGTGAAAGCTGCAAAACCGCGACAGCTCGCCAATGACAGCCAGGTTCATTTCCACCAGCAAATGTGTAAATGACTTTGAGTTGACGTTTGACTTGCCATACTGGAAAACTTCTGATCTGAATCTCTGAATTGAGTTGAATATGTAAATGGGTGAGCATATTGGCGAGTACATGTGTGAGTGTTTTTATTGCCCCAGCTAAAAGTTGCCACAATAATAATTGGAATAATCATAATACGGAGAGAATTTTTTGCTTGAACCTACACTTTTGCACGCAATTATTTTTTATATGAAACTTTTTGTTTGGATTTCCGTTTAAAATTATCCTCATTAAAATACTTAGTAAAAAAAGAGAGCAAAACGAATATTTTTATGACAGAAAAAATTACAAACCAGCGTGCAACAATTCAAATGAAATGAAATGCATATAAAAAGTGCAATGAAAAATAATGACGCCGGCGATTAAGAACAAAGGCGCAAATGCTGTAAGGATGTAGGCAAATAATGGCAAAGCGTGTGACACTCAATGCCATTGAGTCAGTGTGGGGCGCGTTTAGGCCGCAACGGATTACTTTAAAATAAATTTCATTTCATACATTATGTGCATCGGTATACGTTCAGAGGTGATCTGATATTACCCAGTAGAAGTTAAGGTTTGGACGCAGAATTTTAAACCTAAGACACGAAAACGAGTTTTTATTCGCAATTCGGGTAAATTTAACGCAAAATGTGTACTTTTTCGAAATCACTTGGTTTCAAATTTATTCTACAAAATTCCACTTTCTAAAACTCTCTCTTGCTCAGTCATTGGTGCTATGTGGATGAGTACATCACATTTTTCTATACATCTAATCGAATTTTGAATACCTCATGGCTTATTGGGTGCATCGGACACCAAGGCAGCTCATTTCAAGGAATGTGAAAATGTCCTGCTGTTCGTTATTATCGCTATTGCATAAATTTTATCGCTGTAGCTGTAAATTTTCCGCTGCTACTACGAAGCAATGCCGTTGCACCAGCACCAGGAAGTGCAGTTCGCAAAAGAAAACAATAACATGTGTTAGGGCAAGGGGAATAGGTGGTGAACGTTTAATGGGCATAACGGATAGTTGCAAAAATTAAATGGGATTCTATGTAGTTTTTGCTTTCGTCGCGCTGTTTTGTATTTATTCCCTTTTTGTTTTTAGAATTCTTGCTATGGCCATAGTTTCTCATTTTTATTTTTCCGCGCTGCAGCTGGTTGCTTCAGCTGCCAAGTGCTTACTTGCCGCACCATTCCGGCGGGTTTCAATTGCGCCCCAAGTGAACTGTGCTGGTACATACATATATTCGGAGTCGCGGAATTTGGTGGCGAGTAGCAGCTGGCTGCCAGTTGTGTTGCGGTTGCTGTTAGCCACTTTTCTTGGTGGCAGGCGGTGGCCAAGTATCAGTTGCTCTTATAACCCGCTACAAATATGTACAAGTATACTTGTTTAGCCAGTGTTTAATAGTTCTCGGAATGGTGTGGGTTGTCATGTTGCGCCATTCCTGCATGCAGTTAGATAAGGTGACGATTGTGGCAGACTTGCAATTTTATTTTATTTATTTTTTTTATTTGTGTTGCAGTTTTTCATTGATAGAGTATACTTTCTTAATTAAAATGTACATTTGTCCATATGAAATCGGAGTTGGCTTGCACATGTCTCCCGTTTAATTGCTTACATGACTGAAAAAAATAAATACACTGAGGAGAATTGAAGGCAAATGACCCCACCATGGTTGTGTATTGAAAAAACGCTCATTCATTAGCTTAAGGAATGTTTCAAGTCATACCTATTTGTGTGCATATGTATGCATGCAAATAAAAGGATGGGCTGATAAAGAATTCATAAAGATAGCTCATCCTGTGGAAGTCTTAGCAAAATCTAAAAAACACAACTTAATTAAATATCGTAATTTTTTTTAGCGCTAGGTTCAATACGAGTTGTATACCTGTCTTTGATTCCATGTTGACAAGCAAAGGTGAATTGTGTCTTTCAGAAACAGATTTCTACAAGATAATAAATGTGTATGTGTGACGTGGCTCTAAAGCATGTAATAAATAATGAAATAAATAAACTTTCACAAGTTTTGAAACAACGAAGATAATTTTAATTATTAACAAAAAATAAAAGAAGTTACATACAGAAATATTTACATAACAATAGTTACATGCATACATAATATTACTTGAAATTCAAATTAATATTGCCAAGAATTTTACACTAATTTGATTTGCGCAGTTGGGTTTATTCAGCCAATAGAAGTATACATCCTTGCAGACTAATAACGTCTAAACTCTGTATATTATGTATCTAAAAAAAGTTATCAGTACATACAAAAATATTAATATAATTGCATAAACGATATAAAACTTCCTTCAGATGCACTCTGGGCATTGTGATATCCACCAAGTTAAGCTGAAAATTTTCGGGATTACAATTACAGTAATCGTAATCTTCAGTAATCAAAATGTTATCTTAATCATAAGTGCCTATCTCTGATTCACGCAAGTCCGAAATAAAAACCAATTCATACGTCGACGAATGCCAACCTTCTGCTAAAAAAGGAAACTATATGTCGCATACAGATTCCCGCCCCGATCGGGCTCAAGGCTACCGGGTGTTTAGAAAGAAAGGGCTTGGAAATTTTAACAGAGTTTTTGATGGTTTTAATGCCGGGTCGAATACTTGTAAGGACGAGAACGGCGAATTGGCGATTGATGTCTAAAGAATACTCCAAATATGGAAGGAAGGTTTTGACAACCTGTTGATTGATACTAACGGCGGAAACCGTGCAGATTATTGTGATCTAGATCAATGCCCGCCAAACACTTTCCAGGGAAACGAACTATATTCGGCTTTTCACATGTAGACGTTCGGCTGATTTTCTTACAAGTATGCGATTCAAACGTCGACAGGGCGAGTAGAAGAGCAACAAGTTTTATTTAGTTGCATGTAAACGTTAGACGAAGCAGGTTGATGTCGCATTATTGTTAAATAAAGTAGGTATACTGAGTAAATTATTTAACTAGTAGTAGTAGTAGTAGTAGTAGTAGTAATTTTATTTATTTTCATCAGATCCTCAATAACAAAAGCTTTGAGAAATTCACACAAACTCTAAAATCAAAATTAAGTGCTATGCAGAGACACAACATTTATTGCTATTGTCTATAATCTTTTAATTATTTTAATTTCAAAGTTTGTCTGAATTTCTCAAAGCTTTTGCAATTCAGGTTTTGAAGAAAATAAATAATCTATGTAATTATGTGAATTATGTAATTTTTTTTAAATACCAGACTAGTCCCTAATTAAAACATACAATATGTTTTGTTATTTATCTATTGTTTTAGTCGTAAATTTGAATGTCAAGTTTTACCTCATCAAAACAAAAATATATATATACAGTACCGGACAAAAGTATTGGCACAGAGAATTTTTCGCAATATCTGAACACTTTTTTATTCTAATTTATTTTCGATAATTTTTTATAAATATATAGTTCGTCCTACACCAAAAAACATAAAAACTAAATCTCTAAATTTTGTGCAAAACTCAGGAAAATTCAATAAATTTGCATACTTAATTGCAATTTTCTATTCAGATTTTTTAGAAAAATTCTAAGTATGCAGTTTTATAGCTCAACTAATTTTAGTATAAATCGCATTGATTTTTGGAAATTTTTTTTTCAGTTAGGTTCTTCCGTTCAAAGTATGTTCGACAATTATTTTTTGTATGGAGAAAAAAACTAAAAAAATGTCCAAAAATCAACGCAATATTTTAGATAATTCAAACTTGCACTTTCTTATACTAAAATTAGTTGGGCTATAAAACTACATACTTAGAATTTCTCTAAAAAATCTGAATAAGAAGTTGCAAATTAGTAAGCAAATTTATTGAATTTTCCTAAGTTTTGCTTAAAGTATAGAGATTTTGTTTTTATGTTTTTTGGTGAAGTACGAACTATATTTTTATTAAAAATTATTGAAAATAAATTAGAATAAAAAACTTTGCATATAATGCGAAAAATTATCTATGCCAATACTTTTGTCCGGCACTGTATATATCTATAGGTAGTTTTCTTGAATTTCTACTTGAAATTAACGAAATTTTCTTTAAATATTCAAAGCGCTCGAAGCACGTTAGCTTTTTTGCTCAGAAATCAACATTTAACTATCCCCAAAAAAATTAAAATACATAACAAATTTTACCAAGTTTTTTATTTCTTAGGGCCGTTAACTTACTTTCTATATTTTATGTTTCTATGTTGGTTAGCTCTAAAACATATCGCCCAAAGAAAAAATGCTAAAAAACATACCGAAGTTTTTATAATAAGTAATACACTAAATAATACGTTCTCATTTTAAGACTTTTCTGCCTTTGGCTAGCACTGATTTGGATCCACCAATCGTTAATGGCAGAAATTTAAATGACAATAGCGCGGCTCAAAAACAACGATAATTCATGGACATTGCTGCAGCTTTCGTAAAATATATAGAGCTTATGTGGCATTTAGAAATTATGCTATTTTCCTGGATTATTCATTCTTATTTTCATTTTAAGCCATTACACTTACTTATATTGATAGACTATTTGTGGCCGACCGAGGTCATTCGCTTTCTGACAATCTCTCTTTCCTCTTTGCTAAGTAATACTCGAAAACATAAGGTGTCATGTTGTTATTTCGCATTGGAAACTACAAAAATCCAATACTACAGTTTATGACTAAAGCCTAAAATTCCCAAAAATCAACAAACAAATCAAAAATGTTGACCTTTAATTTTTTGTGTAAAATGTAGAGCAGTTTATTTCTTCAAAGCCAACTAATCCATACAAATTACATTTCATTAAGCCCAAATTAGGTGCGCTATAAAAAATAGCCAGAGTAAATTGACGTGGCACGTCTCGCTGAAGAGGGTTCAAAGGAGAAAGGAGTGGTCAGCCTACTCCATTACAATATAAATGAACAAAAATGAAAGCAAATCGCACCGGAAATAATTTTAGGACACAAATTCGTTGCGTGTAACACTTTTGGTGAAATACAATCTCGTTTAGCAGGCAACTGCAGGGCAAACAGCCCTTCGCGAAATTTCAGTGACCTGCTGGTGAGATGAATGAACTCAATGACTCAAATTCATACTTCATTATGTTACAAAAAAAAAATTACGATTTATATCTAGCCAACACCAGTGTCTTAAAAATGAGAGAAGTAAACAACTTGGAAATGGGTCTTTTTAGAAAAAGAAAAACTTAATTTTCAACTCAAAGTCCAGCAGCAGCTTCCACTGCATCACTGCATCCCACCCTTATTGCCATTTGTTCTGGCGACTTTTGGCTATCCGCTGTTGCTTACATACATACATATGTACATACTACATTCCTCCCTTCATCCACTAAAATTGTTGTATTTTTTCGCATTTGTTTGCACTGTTGCTGTGCAAGTTTGTGATAAAATTAAGAATCTTCGAAACTGGGTTTGGCAAGGGTCTGCAATATAGTACAACATCGATAATAATGTGTTTGAAAAATAGCTTCAAATACAACAACAGTTACAGTTACAAACAAATAGCGCCTTGCAAGATAACAATTCTTAAGAGTAACTTTCATAACACTTTTCAAACAATTTTACCCAACTCAACCGGCAGCATTTACGCACCCATCGTTTTGTGTCCAGTTGAACATACATACATACATAGTTGTGCCGGAAGTGCAGTCACCACCGAGCTGGTCTATAAAAAGTTATTAGAAATTTGTTAAGGGTGAACTTTCACAGTGCGTTTCATATTCTAGTCATTATGTACACTGTGGGAAATTGCTGATATGAAAGAAAACACTGGGGAAAACTACTATTTGCGACAAATACAGTTTACTGGCAGAAGGAAGAAGCAAACATATTCTCTCCGACTTATAAATTTGAACGTACATATCGCCCGTTTATTAGTATAGAGACGCAACTCAAAATTTCTGTTTTTGGAGATTTCATTACGAAATTAATAAGCGTGTTTTGCCATCTGTCTTTTTGTATACCCACTGTATGAATTGATAAAAATTTGATTGCGTTTTCTCACAAAATTGAAATTTTGAAATTCTTCGTTATATTATTAAACGTGCGAAATATGTATTCGGTACAACCATAATGGCTTTATTTCCTTTTGCGATTACAAAAAAAATGGAAATAAACTAAACACTTAAATTAAGAGGAGTCGAGGTGAGTTAAGCTGAGCTGAGTTGAGTTGAAGTGAATCGAAGTGAAGACTGTTCATATGAGGTAAGTTTAGACAAGTGTTGGTAGGGTGAGTTAAACATTGAATTTTATTAGTGTCAATTTTGAATTCATTTTTCGAAATTTGAGTAACTTTCTGCACTTTAGCTTCAAAATATCTTTGTGATGATGAAACAACATATTGTGTGGGAGAATATTTACAACAAAGGAAAAAATTCAGATAAAAAAAAAATTAAATGAGGAACGACAAAACGTAAAAAATAGCCCAGATTTTTAAAAATGTAAAATTGCTTTATTAAAATTAATTTAAAGTTGAGTAATACAAAATCGCTACGTTCTGGAGATTTAGCCAGATATCAAGGATACAAGCAAATGTATAGGAAAAAATATGTACAGCAAAATAAGTGATTTTATTAACCATACCTTACTGTTTATATAAGAAGCAGTGAGGGGGGCGGGGTGGCAGCTACTTCTTCTAAACCTTGAAATTAATCGCAATACAAATAATTAGGTTCGAATTTTTTTCTGTGTACATTTGTATATGTGTGTATTTTGCTTCATCTTCAGCGTAAACAGTAGCTTTAGATATAAAGAGTCAGTAGCTTTCTGACACTGGTCATTATTCACTTGGCCGCTTCACCAAGGGCAGCTTTTCCCGATCAACGCTGCCGACTCGTATTACAATTTTAGCGTAACTACAATGCTGCCCAATTGCATAAACGACTGGCTATTTGATTTTACGTTCATATATACTACATCTATATGAGTGTATAAAGTACATATGCATATGTATGTATGTTTACTTCATTTGTGAAGGGATGTTCCGTCAGCGTAGTTTGTACATAAATATTTTGTTGTCTCATTGGCTTCTTACTACCATCCCACGTTTGTCGTTCGCTGGTGCATATATGTAAAGCCGGCTGCGTGCGCTAATTTTACGGGATTTTAATTAAGCACAAGAAAAGTAGGTTTTATTTACTAAATAAGCTGAATCGGCCACAAAATTATATACATATAATAAAAAGCTCAAGTAGCAAGAGGCCTTATACGCTCTCGAGCGCACATACATTGTATATACATACAAACAGGAATTTAATTGCAAAAGTACCCGCCAACTTTTTTGCGTCATTTAATTGTAAGGCAGACTATGCAGGAAACCAACCACCCTCATTTGTGCAACAGCACATTCTAAGCAAGTGTCTGACTTTATGTCGCAGCTTGTCAGATTACCACCAAACCTTTTCAACCTCATCCCTCTCCATTCGTACGCCGTTTCGGTACGAGGTTAGAGGGTTGATGTGCCACTTCATCTTACACTTGCTACTGAAATAGCTCAGTCCATTTCACTAGCATTTAATAGCTGTTCGGCCACAACAAGTGTTGTTGCTGAGTCACGTGACCTGCACCGGTCAGTCCGTGACCTGCACCGGTCAGTCCGTGACCGGCAGCCGGCAGCGGGCTTTTATGTGCCACATTTTATTGATGAACCAATTTGTATGTGAGATTTAAAGGTTGCAGACGCATAGGCATTCAATTGCTTAGTCATCCAGCTTTTTGGATTCCCTCTTCCCATGTAAGAACGTCATCTCCGTGCTTATGACAAAACTTTGCCTCTTCTCATAAAACTAAACAAGTAAATAGTTTGTAGTTTGATGAGATTTGTAAAGTTTTACGAGTATGCCTGAAATAAAGTTTCAAATGCACTCTTGAAATGTGGGACATTTGGAGGCAAAAGTTATAAAATGGCGATGATTTCGTGTTGTCGATAATGGGAGTTCGTTTTGGGTGGGGAATTAGTTTTGAAGAAAAAATTTCAAATGTTCAGCGTTCGGGGTCGCGCTCGCATCTCCCGCCCCCTCCCCTCCTCTAAATACCAGGTGACATGCCTTATTTGAAAATTTGCCTATAAAATTTGACAAAAAGGCAGCCGAATGTCAGAAAATAAAGCGAGAAAGCCGTTTTATTACTTTATCTGTTTATTGCGACATCGTTCCATGCAAACATTTTAAGGTTTTCCAGCAATGTTTTTAACATATTAAAAAGCATGCAGATAAAATTCATACAAAAGCGCTATGTGTAATATGCCGAGCAGTTATTAAAGACGAGTTTTCTCTATATTTTGTTAAAATTACTTTCTACATATGAACTATATCACATTTTTTGTTTAATTGAAGGCCTATTAAACAGGTTTAGAGCATTTGAGCAAAAACAAAATTTTCCCGTATTTCGTTGTTGCTTCTGGTATCGAAAGTGTCAAAAACTGTTCCGGTTTTTTTTCTTCTATATCAAAGCCTGTTGTCATGTGAAATACATACAAAAAAGATAAAAAATTTAAATTGAAAAAATGAAAATTGTTGCAACTTTCTTTCTTAGTAAATTGGTTTGCTTCTCGAAGCATCGATCCATCCTGTGCCAGGCCCAGTAATCAGCGGTTGTGCTGCTGAGTTGGGCGAGCGTTCCAAAAGCTGCTATTCAATCGCTGTTTTTTTATGGAAAAAGGTTTCACATGCAAATAGTTTTTAACAATTTAGAATTTTTGTGAGAAGAAATTAAAAATATTTGACATTTTCGGGAACAAATAATTTGAAAAAAAAAAAAATCAAATCAGCTGCTATACTGTTCAATGTGTCTTGGTTTAATTGTATTTTTGGTATAAACAAAGTTCTTTTTCTTTCTCTCAGTAAACTGTTTTTTTTTTTTTTAAATTGTATAAATAAGCAATGGAAAATAAGGCAAATTTTGTTTTATTTCCAACCTTTATTGGAAATAAAGATTTTGGTATTATTTCCCATTTAGAAGTGAAATAAAGCCTATTTTGTGTTATAGCCGTTTCTTTTTTTACCTTTTTCAAAGATTGATTTACGAAAAACTTGAATAACTGGGCCAAAACTATTCTGATTTAGATTTATGGGATCTCACTAGAAAGGTACTTTCACACTGTTTTTATTTCTGTCCAAAAAAAGAATATCATTCGGGTCCAAATTTTTTTTTCAAATACCAACACATCTTAATTCATCTTTGAATGACGTTCGTTTATCCTACCTTTCTCTTTCATCCTTTGAATGAGTTTATTAACAAAGAAATAAAACGGGTGAGAAAATACCTTTCCACCGATACCTCTTAAGTCTGAATCGGAAGAGTTTACGTTCAGTTATGCAAGGGTTTCTTATAGCAATCTTTGAAAAAAGTTAAAAAATAGCATCAAAAATCTCATCATTACGATTCCGTTCAAAACTTTTTTAATTTTTTTTTTAATATTTCTAAGCAAATTTTTTGAGGGGATTTAAAAAAATTTAAGAAACTATTTTTATTCATAAAAAACTACATGCCTGGAGGTATTTTCAAGTCGGTCTAGCTCACGTAAATCTTAATATTTTCTGAAATACTTTGGTGGACGTCTTAAAATGTAATAGATTTTATAATTCCAATGGAAAAATAGTACCGATTTTTTTGTTTTGTATGAGGAGTGATGCAGTCTAATATACATACAAACATATGTTTGTATATATTTTGTTTCGGGTTTTTGATGTCTTGTGTAGAAAACAATCCCGTTAAGTTAAAACTCTTTTCAATAAAAATAGCATACCTTTTTAAAGAAATAATAAAGTGTTTTTTCAGACTAATCTCATTGGAACATCAAGGTTTTGAAAGTCATTAAATACCATATAATCTTTATATATAAAACCAAGTTAACTAGCTCAACCATATACAACTGAAGAACGGCTGGGCCGATTTTTATGATTTTTGATTTGTTGAATTTGTCTCTGCTCCGAATAACAAAATAACTTTTAAAAAAGGTTCTTGACTAGGTATAAATAACGCAGTAGTCATGGGATAGCTTTCGTCGCATGGAGACTCGGGTTCATCTTATATCGCATAGTTTAAGTAAGTTCTGCGCATCGGTCGCTTGGTCGCCGGGGTTGTTCTTACAGGATAATGATAATGATTTTTTAAAATAAAACGAATGTAACAAGTATTGCAAGTAACAAACCAAGTAAGTTGTGGTTTTTGTATTACAAAAAAAAAAGAAGTTTTTTGAAAAGGTGTGAAGACCAGTGCGCAAATTAAAAAGCACTGTAGAAAGTAACGTTTTTTTTTTTTAGTTAGCACCACATACTGCCGGTTTCACCAGCAATTTAAATGGAAAATGATATTTTTATTTTCTCTCAATTTCCATATAAAATTCAAAAAATTAAAATCATGTTTCACTTAAATTGCTTTCGTGGAATTGGCTGATAGAAAAGCAAACGTAATATTTTTATGGCCTTATTCATAAAAAATAAAGTAGGTTTAAAAAGCTTTATAAAGTGACGTTTTCATAAATTTTTCAGTTTATAAACGTTTTTTAAAGCTACTTTATTTTTTATGAATAAGGCCTTTAATTTATAAATTCTGTATATTTTTTTGCCGACACAAAATCAGTTTAAAATGAAATAAGTTTAAAATAACTATTCCTTGAATTATTATTATTTGAATTCCTGCGAATTCGAACTTTTTGGTAAGAAAAACTTGATTTATTATTTTGTACAACATTCTTAGCTACGTTGGAGCGTACATGAGTACCTACGTTTTAGCGGATATGCTGTTTTGCATATGACACTCCATCTCGCCCTGTAAAAGTTAAATAGAAGCTTGCCAAATGCTGCACGATATTTCGTTGCATGTTTGAACTGCAATAACTTACCGTTATTGTGGTTTTCCTCTACGAGTGTAGTTTATGTATGTACTTATGTATATTATTGCAATTTATTTTATTGATACCTTTGTGATGTGTGTTCATGGTACTCGTACAATTTTGTCAACAATATTTTCCTTCAACTGATTGTTGCACCAAATACCGTTGCAATACTTTGACAACAGGAAAGACTCAAATTTATGTTCGCACACAATCGGAAAAATGAGGGAAAGAAAGCATCCGACAAAATTGCAAATAAAAATGTATGGAATCCAACTTTTTTTGAATTTTAAAGTAAAAAAATAAGTACATCAATCAATTTAAAACAGTGTACCCTCTCAATATAAACATGGATTAGAAAAATAATGCGAAGGAAATTAAAAAAAAAAATAAAGAATTTTTTGCTGGAAATTCTTCAAAAGTGTTTTAATTCAAAATTTCAAATTTTTGTTATTGTGCGCTAAAAATAATCAAAGACGGCATATTTACCTGCATTTTTCATATGATTAACACGTTCTAGGAATTATTTAGTTCTTGGCGTATTCTGTTAAATGTAAGGTGTTCTGCGCAAAAATACGATGGTCAGCTTAGGCGGAGTTGGACTGAGGAGAGTTATTTTTTCAAAGAGTCTGTAGAGGGGAAAGGCAACTTTTCTTAAAGTTTGAGCTGAGATCTTTATAATGGGTGAGGCTTTTGCTACCACTTTGGGTCTGGTGGTGAACGAGGATAAAATCCTTTATTTCCTCCTGTCATCAGATAAAAGGTCAGAGCATAATCGTATCGTTGTAAGTTTAAAAAAAGTTCACGACTTTGTTTATTTACGAACCAGCATTAAAACCAATAAGAATATAGTCTACATAGAAATTCAACGCAGAATCACTCTTGCCAACAAGTGCTACTTTGGATTGAGTAAGCAATTGCGATGTAAAGTCCTCTCTCGACGTACGAAAATCTCATTCTATAAGTCACTCGTCATGCCTGTGCTGGTGTATGACGCGGTGGCATGAACAATTAAAGCATCTGATGAAGCGACTCTTGGAGTTTTCGAAATAAATGGCTGCGGAAGTTTTACGGCATATTGTACGTTGGTAAAGCTCTCCAGCTCTGAGGGTGTTCAGCGCTGGTCGCGATGCTGGTGGAGAAGGACTTGGCTTCACTTGGTACTTCCAATTGGCGTCAGTTGGCACGCTTTGTCTACAGAAGGGGTAATCTATGTAAGCTCCAAATTTCGTTTAGGTATATACATTTTTGAAGGACTTATCGTGTACTGGGATTTAAAGAAAGACAGAAACAACTTAATTAATTTGTCTCTTTATACAGAGAATTTTAGTATATGTAATTAGACTGTTTATTTGTATGCACGAGTACATACCTCTTTTCCGGTAATGATAACAAATATGCTAAAAAATAAATATGCAACTGGTAAATTTTTTATGATTAGATCATCCTTTCTTATACCAATTTAAGTTTCCAGCTGACTTATGCTGCATTTTTCACAGAAAAACTTCATTGGTGATTCATGACCGAATGCAAAACTAAGCAAACACTCATAAATAGTAAATATATGTATGAAATATTCCTGTTACATATATCTAAGCACGTCAGCCAAATTTGCTGCAGTAGAACGGACTGTTCTCAAACTAGCGCTGAGCTTGCACATTTTAGAACACTACTAGCCCATATTAAAGTAAAGAGTGGTGCAGAATTGCTCCCACGGGGTTTCGGGTTATTTTGTAGCGTTGCTGACTACAGTTAATCAAACCTCAAATGCACTATGCTGCTACTATTTTCTAGAAACAAATGCGGATTGAATGTAAACACCACACTTGTTTTAATGTACTACTTACATAAGTACAGATACATACATATGTACATATATATAATATATAGTCACACATACATTCTCTAGTAGAGCGTAGCTCATATTCCCTATTTTTGCCACTTTTGCTTTTTGCTATTACCAGTATTATTATTATTGTTGCCCATTTGACTGCAAGTTTTATTTGTTTGATCGCATATGTTAATATGTATGTATGTATGTATGTATGTATGTGTTGGTGCTGTTAAATAATTGATGAACTTCAAATGAGTTGATTTCACGTGAGGCATATCATTAGTATGCAGCTGGCAATGTTTGCTGTGCAAAGAGCGACCAAGACGTGCGCGTAGCCGGCCGCATTGGTAGCAGAACGTCAACCCTTCTTTTAGCTGGGCGCTGCGGAGTGCATTTGTGAGAGGAAAAATAAATTTTATTTTATAACGTCGGACGAAAAAACGAAAAAGACGAAGAAAAAAAATCAAAAAAAAAGCAAATAAAGTTACATGCCCGTGCACCAAGAGTCATAGTGATACATTTGCAGTTGGCATCTGAGTGAGTGAGTTGTAATAGAAATTGAGAAAAGTTGTCGGAAAAGCTACTCGCAAAGCGCCATCCATATAGCAATTGTCAGCTCAAAACTCAACGCTATTGCAATTTCATCTTCTCGCACTTTCAGTTTTTGTAACACATTTCATCAAAAGTGTCTGTGCTGTCCGTGAATTTAACACCATTTCCATCACCAAGGTCCCATAGGAATACGATGCACAAAAAAACATACATACATAGCTCCGCACACACACACATCCAGACGCTACGAAGCTACACAAGCGTCTATGTATGTAAAGGAGAAAATATTCACAATGAGACAGCAGCATTCAACTGTTCATAACTGTGCAGAGGCGCACAGGAGAGGAATCATTTTTACAGCAGGGGCCCCAAATTATGCAGTTGAATGGTATGAGGTGCGCACTACCACCCGTTAGAACCCTGGTTCGACTCGCGGTCCGCCCAACATAAAAAAAAAATATTCCTCTCTTAATGGCGGCCGTCATTCGTTAGGCAATGGCAACCCTTCACGTGAATTTATGCCAAGAAAGAGTATCTCAAAAAGCTATCTAAATCATCAAAATATGCACCAAAGATTTAAGACAGTCTCGGTCAAGCACCTCGCAAAATGTGTGAAGGACCAGTTGTCATCTTTTATCACAAATAAATGGTAGGAATTATCTAAACAAAATCAAGTACTAATGTTAATTTATTTTGGCCAAACAATGCAGTCAGAAAAATTTCGGTTTTAGTCTACTGCCATCACTTTTGAAGTTTCTCTACCTACACCTCTGCTGGCTAACCTGCGCTCATACATACATGCAAACACCTAATCACCCATACAATTACTCCAAACACTTCTACTGTCGCATTACGGATGATATTTGAATTCCCTGCAGTATTCCGACTGTGTGTGTGTGTGTGTGCCCTCTGCGCTTTGCTCCAATTTCCCTCAAGTGCATTCATTCATTACCTATTCGTTGTACTTTACCCGCATTATGTTGGTGTAATGTTTTCGCTTTTTCCGTGTTCTGCACTCTGAGTTTGCAGTTCCGGTTTACCAGCCGTGAGTGTATGCAATTGTGATCCTTTAAAAATTTATACGATTTAATGGTGTTGCATGCCTCTTTGATTGCCAAACGCTGATGAGGATATTTGTACACACACATATTTATACTACGTGAGGGATACTTAATAGTACATACTTACATATGCATGTAAGGCGTGCGGGTGCGATTTACTTGAGGTTTCCAATTAAACCTTTAGAGGTGTATAAATACTATTTAGAAGCTAATGAATTGATGAGGTACCATCTTACTTAAGAAAACCATTCTACCATCTTTCTTTCTTTCAAAAACCTAAGTGGTTTCGATTAACGCAAATTCAGAAAGAAATATAGGCCTCAGAGTATCGTTAATAGCAAAAATATTTGACACATGTGCTACGAAATTAGCTGTGTCTATTGGGCTAGAACTTTTGCAAGGAACAATAATTTACAAACAACCCGGTGCATTTTGGACCATTCTGTGTGGACTTGCACTGAGTTTGCTATGGTTGTGCCCTTGCTTCGTGAGCATTTGACCTCAATGGCTGACCTGAAGTTCGACTCAAAGTACGGGCCCGCGAGCAGGAATTAAATCCATTCGGAGAGTCCGCTTGGGCGACGACTGCTGCGACATGTAATTAGAGTTCTCACCGGGCAATGTCTGATGGAAACTCATGCTAGTAGGATGTGTATCCAGTCAAACCGCTACTGTCGTAGCTACCGTGATGAGGGGGAAACCGAAAGCGTAGAGCATTGTCCTGCCATTGGCGATAGCGCGTCATTGCTTGTTTCTCCACTATACGTTTGAATATTTGGCTGAACTGGATTCAGCAAGTATCTACGATTTTGTGCGCTTCATTAGGAATACAAACTGGTTTTACTTCTAAGGTAAGAGATGGGACGTAATGAGTCTCTGGTATGGCATCACAATGGGTCCACAGTAGCCTAAGTGTGTCCTCCTGTGCTGGATAGGGACAACCAAGATAACCTAATCTAACCCAAGTCAGGGTAGGGAAAGGGCCATTCAACGGCCTTCCTCCACCTGGTCAGAAGTCCGTTCAGCGCCGCCCTCGCATCAACAGTACCAATAGAAAGGAAGAGCCCACTGTGAGCTACATTTATTCGTGTGCTTGTTATTTAAAAACTGTCCTTATCTTGTATCTTCAAATACAATTTACCATACCAACTTAAGGTAGTTTTCAGTTTTTACGATCAACTTAGTTAGTTCCTATCTCCTGAAAATTTTTAACTTTTTTTTCTATCATTTAGTTTAAAATAAGATTTTTCTAGAACCAGTTTCAACTCTTCACCACCCAACTGGTTTCCTGCATCATTGAATGCCGTGATGCATGTGATGTATCCGTAAATTGCTTAATTTGCCGCAATGCGTTGCAAAGCGCCCACAGCATAATTTTACCCTCACTCAAATTGGCTCTTAAGAGCATTAGTAGCCAAAAGAAAATTGCAAGTGGCCAGTGTAAAAAATGTTCAAAAAGCCGCATTCCTGATACCAATTTTCCAATTGTGGAAAGAAATGAAGAAAGCGAAAATTGTAACAAGACCGGCCACAAAACGGAAATAACGGCAAATCAGATGTTGGCCTGGCGGCGCCCACTAACTGCCCGATTGTGATTACATATTCGCTCACATAAGCTCAAGCATGCACGCGTACATAAATACATTTGCACATCCATGCAGTATTAAGCTCATTCTCGCATTTACAAACGTCCTACATATGTATATGTACATAAGTGAGTTTTAGCTTCCTAAGCATGTACGCTCGTTCGTTCGGGTGATTTGTGCACATTCAAGCGTTCTGGTGGGGGTGAATGGCAATTGCTATGCATACATAAGTAAGTAGTTATGCACATACATACATATGTATGTACATATTTGCCCATCCACACACATACATATATTCATAAATACAGTCGACCTTACATTTGTATTGGCAATCAAATGATTACGTCTGATTTGATGCGCTTTCTCGCAAAACGTAGTCGGGTTTTAGTGTTTGAATGAAGTAAGTATGAATGGTTTTGAATAGCAAAGAGGGTTTAAGATTTTTCTTCTTTAGTGATGGAGCTGCTAGGACGCTTGCAAACACGTTAATATATGCACACATATACAGTATATATAGTACATTTCATCACTGAGCTACAAAGTTTTGGGGTACAGTTAGGATTTATGATAATATCTTATTAATGCTATTAAGACAGTGCATGTTAATTATTGTAAGTCTTTGCAAAATATCGTTAACTAGTGAACCTGCATGGCATTAAAACGCCCTATAGTTTAATTCCCTAGAAACTATTCCAAATGTTAGTCAGATATTTCATCTAAATCCATGCAGCAGTTCCTAGTGAAGAGAGGTCCCATATAGTACCGGCTTCTAATACTATCAAATTCCAAATCACCCTGTTCCGAAAACAAAAAGTTCGGACTTCAAACCTGCGCACACCTCCAGGCCGCGGTCTTTACTTCGACTTCTCATGTTCGAAATTCGAAACACTCATATTTTAATATTTCGTGAGTCTTAGGTATAAGTTCACAAAATTCGACTTTTCATACAGGTAGAAATCCTCCTCTAAGGTATTTTGAAACCAAAAACCTTCTTACATCTCTTTCATCTAGCATTGTGATAAATATTTCAATTAAGTTATGAATTAAATTGAACTTGATTTTTCAAACACGTAGCAACCCTCCTAAATAAAGGTCTTTTAGTAATTCATCGAAATATTTTAATATTATATTGAATGTAACTTTTTAAACAGGTGGCAACCCCCATCAAACATAAATGATTAAAGTAAATATTTCTTAACACTCTTTCGTTACACTCTCGTATTTTAACGTTTCATATAACTTTTATATAAGTTAATTGAATTCTACTTTTCAAACAGGTGGCAACTCTTTTTAAAATATTTTCTTAAATAACCTTCATCTGACATCGGATACATATTCAATATACTGATGAATAAATATGATTTCGATTTTTTGAACATGTGGCAACGCTCTAAATATAATTCGGAAATAAAACCTTGTCAAACCCATTTCGAGTGATACAAATATTTCAATATTTCATTAAACTTATTAAATAAATTAAATTTAACTTTTTAGGGGGGTGGCAACTCTCTTTAAACACCTCAAAAATATTGTTAGTGTTAAAGCTAAAAGATTTCTTACACTCTTTTGTTTGGCATATTTTAGTACCTCATTGCCTATAAGTCAACTGAATTCGACTTTTCCTTCTTAAGCTCCTTTCGCCTCGCTCTCACATTATGATACATTTTACAATCACCTAATTCAAATTGAGAATGGAAATCATTGCATCTTTTAGGCTCATCAATATTACACAGTTACGTCCCAAGCTAATAAAAGCGAGGTAAAAATAGTAAAGGCTTTGTTTTTTACTTGTCTTCCTGATTTTGAAAAGCTTTCAAATTATTCGTTGGTTTTAACTTCCCCACTATCTACACAATAGAATAGTCCGTAAATGCGTTCGTGTATAATGAGCAAAAGTACGCTACTCTTACTAATAATTCTATTAGTTCAGATAAGAACGTGTACAAATTTGTAAAAATACATACATATACAACTAACCATATACTCACACACATATCTTAATTTCAAGCAAACGACGTCTTCCAATTTTCATAGAAATTTTCAGTCAATTTCCTGGGCTATGGTACCCTTAAGTTTGGACCACTTCATCACATTTTAAATTGAAGTATGTTTGCATACATGCAGAAATATTCATAAAAACAAATATATGTACTTACGTACATACACACATACGAATACCTACGAGCTCTACACATGAAGTTGGTGGTGTTAAGTAAAACTAACATTTCTTTCATACAACTGCACATTAATGCTAAATTTTTGTTATTTGTTTGTACAATGTATTTCATTGAGGCTTTGAAAGCTCTTGACTTTTTCCCAATAATCGTAATTGATTGCTTTTGCGAAAATTTGGACCTTAGTTGTTATTTAAGTTGGATCGTAAAGTAAATTAAAATTGATGAGGGACCATTTTCAATGTATTCTTTGAAAATTCGGTAGCTACTACTTGATAATTTGGGAAAGTATTTTCGAAGCTATGTACATATTTTCGAGTTCATATTTAAGGTGTGTATTTGTGATGTTGAGTGTATTTAACACATATGTATGCAGCCAACAACAACATATAATTTATATGCAACGGAAGGCGATTGAGTGAGCAAATGAGAAACCCTTTTATTTATTTTTCAAGCTGTTAATAATCCAGAAGCTAAATATTACGGCTTTTAATAATTTTTAAAGCATTTTTCAAAATAATTTTTCCGAATAGGTGATGGCAAAAATTCATATTTTTTAATATCAGTTATTAAGTTTTATGGTTTTGTAGCAAGGATACTTAACATTGTGTTTTTGATAATAAACTTAAGTCCACCTCTTTAGAAAGCAAGCTTTTAAAAGGCTTTATTAACACTAAATCAAGTAATTGGCTTTTTAAATTTATGTGTTTTATATATGTATGTATACATTGTATATATATAGTTTTTCCATCTTGGTGATTTTCTACCTTCCGTGCTAAGATTTTCTCTATTGCCCAAAGATTTGAGAAAAATTAAATTTTCGACTTGCCCTTCTACACACATATACAGTGACGAACAAAAGTATTGGCACAGTAAATTTTTCGCCATATATGCTAAGTTTTTTATTCTAATTTATTTTCGATAATTTTTTATAAAAAGATAGTTCATTTTACACCAGAAAACGTAATAATAAAATCTCAAAACTTTGTGAAAAGCTCAGGAAAATTCTTTAAATTTGCACACTAATTTGCAACTTTTTATTCAGATTAAAAAAAAATTCAAGGTATGTAGTTTTATAGCCTATTCAAATTTAGTATAACAAAGTGCAAGTTTAAAGTTGCTAGAAAATCGCGTTGCTTTTGGGCAATTTTTTTAGTTGAAGGTGTTGCTCATTTTCTCCATACAAAAAATAATTGTCGAATTACTTTGTATGGAAGAACTTGCGTGAAAAAAAATTACCAAAAATCAATGCGATTTTCTAGCGACTTCAAACTTACACTTTGTTATACTAAATTTGAATGGGCTATAAAACTGCATACTTAGATTTTTTCTAAAAAATCGGAATAAAAAGTTGCAAATTAGTGTGCAAATTTAATGAATTTTCCTGAGTTTTGCACAAAGTTTTGAAATTTTATTATTAACTTTTCTGGTGTAAAATGAACTATATCTTTATGAAAAATTATAGAAAATAAATTAGAATAAACAACTTTGCATATATTGCGGAAAATTCACTGTGCCAATACTTCTGGTCGACACTGTAAGTATGTATGTCTATAAAAGAAATTATGGGAACTTTTATCAAAACTCACAAAACCATTAAAACAAGAATATCCTACAAAAGCGTAAATTTTATCCAATTCATATCTAAATCGTCTCAATAAAATACTTCGGCAACTTAACTTGCTTTGGCGATTTTATGGCTTCCAAATTGTGCAATTTATTTAGAATGCAAAAAGAAGAGAAAACGTAATAATGCCAGTCAATTGAAATTAGTGTTCGTAAACAACCATTTTAAAATAAATATTTATGTAAGTATGTATGTGCATACTCAGATATGTATGTACGTATATATATCCTTTGTGCATATTGTAAATCCTAGGCTAACAAGGGCCCAGTGGTGAGAATGAGCACAGTAATGGACGTCAGGCAAATGGTGACCTCCCGCTGATGTGCTGACTAATATGGAATTCACAGCTATTGTAGTAGTGGTTCTTGCCCTGTTTAACATTGTATGCATTTTGTCCTCGACTACAGCAAAATATAATATTATTTTAGGACTGGCATAATAAAAACGTATCAATATGCAAATTTCACTTAAATCAATTTCGAAATAACATTTTAATACGCCAAAGGCTTCGAAAAGAATGCAATTTTTAACAAAAGGCACTAAGATTAATAGGTGAATGGTTGGTTAAGCAAAGAATGCTGAAATATGGCCAAGGTTAAAGTCAATAAAAATGTTTATAGGTGCTTGGTATATACATCCATACGTGTGTTTAGGTCGAGTATATACATACAGACATGCATAAGGTGCACATACATACAAATATATGAAGGTATATGACTGGCGCTTAAAGTAGATGCCGCTATGAATTTATAAATATGTATATTTGCAAGTGCCAGTACTTTGCAATTTGAGGGCAACTCAATTTCTTTCCATTTTTATTTATTAATATTTACAAACATACATACATGTTAATGTAAATATTTTTTTCGACCCAAGATATTACATACACATATACAAATAAATAAGCCTCTGCTGCAAACGAAAAAATTGTCCGCTGACCCTCGACAGTCACTTATTGAAGCTGCAGCACGGCTTTCTTCTGCCCAACTTGTCGCAGTGACATTGGCCTTTGATGCGAATACAAGCTCAACTCACACCGTTCGCTGTAGATTATTTTTGGTCAGCCAAAAAGCAGCTGTTTTTTATGTCCATACTGCACATAAAATCCATACATGCATACATACATATGTACATATGTGAGAAAAAGGTGTGAGTATAAAGCCTTGCTGTGAAAAAATAAAATTGATTGTCACTGCCTGAAGGCGTGAGCAATCCTTTCATGAAATCCATTCAAAATAATAAAATTTGGCAAGGAAGGAGCAAAATTTGCGATGGGTTGCGAAGCAGGAAGGTTATGGAGAGAAATGACGATGGCAATATGACGATGCGGACAACGCAAAAGTCATTGACATGTTTATGGCCAGTAAATGCAGTGAGCGATTTTGTTGGGACAATATAAAACAGTGCAAGCAGTAAATCTATGAGGGAAATATTTCGGCGGATGAAGTATGAAATGGGTATCTGTCTCGGGGCAGCCGACTTGTTCTTGAAAATTGTTGTTCAAGATTCCCTAGATATGGGCGTGCGCAAAGGTGGACTCACGTATAGATCTTTCCGTACGCAGCTCCACTGTTTATGAGAAGCCGGCGAGAGGTTTAGAGAATAGTTTGAAGACTGACATCTATAATGTCAGATTACTTAACGA
Source organism: Rhagoletis zephyria (assembly GCF_001687245.7). Taxonomy (NCBI): domain Eukaryota; kingdom Metazoa; phylum Arthropoda; class Insecta; order Diptera; family Tephritidae; genus Rhagoletis; species Rhagoletis zephyria. The sequence continues at coordinate 28,986 of NW_016160286.1, forward strand.
GAAATATGCATTTACCCAACACCGGCCATTTGGTAGCACTGGTTCAAGGTGGGGAAAGGAATGCGAAATACGAAAATTTTAAACTCAAACTGACAAGAAAAACCGCGAAAAGGTCCACCAAGATGTAGTGATCCTAAACAGACGGACCTTGTGAATGGTCCACGAACTAAAACTTCAGAATTTTTTGCATATAATGTATAGTTTACATGGCGAACTTAGCTCAGTGGATAGACCATTGGCCTTGTAAGCCGCCGGTGTTGCTGGTTCAAATCGCAGTGAACTCCGCAAAGAATTTTGATGAGGAGATGCTGTCATATTCGAAATAGCAGCTACAACTTGTACCATATATAATTTATTAGGGTCTTAAATGGCGCAATAAAGTTGTTTTTGGTATTTTTTATAAATTTTTAAATATGTGCTATGCCAACAAAACCATTCTTAAAAGTGAGTATAAGCGCACCTAAGCAAATACAAAATTCCTAATGATCCTCGTTCTAATTTAAGTACCAATCTCAATGAAGCTCACTATGAAATTTTCGATATAACTAAATATCTTTGTAGAAACCTATAGACATACATACATGCACACATATGTATGTATAAATTTACATTAGCACTCCAGTGCACCAAACTCATCGTGCAGTTTCGGGGGTCGATTGTGTAAGAGCTGAATGACCAAATAAATCATAGCAAAGTGTCATATAAAAATCGTAATCAGATCTTGAAGCTCATTCACACATATAAATACACACAAACACACCCATACATATGTATGTAAATGTGTGTACATAAATCCATTATTTTTTTACACTCAAACTGGGCGCATACAAATAACGCTCATACGCCATGGCGTACTTGTAAGCCCTTGCTTTGTACTGCGTACTGTGCCTACATACATACATATGTACATATCTTGAGGGGCAAAGTGTGAACAGTAAGCAGTAAATCCAAGTGGTTAGCAATAAAAGAGTGCAGATAGAGTGTGAGGTGTCGGGAGCGAGCCAAGAGCCAGCCAGGCGCACTAACAAACATCAGATATTCGGCCATTAAAAATGCTTATAAATAAGGTACTTGAGTCAATGCAGTGGCAGCAAGTGAATAAGCTTCTTCATATGTATGTATGTATGTATGTAATGTTTGTTATCAACAATGTGTGTGTAAGTGTTTATTACTGAAGTTCTGATATCATAACCGGCAACTGCGACACAAGCGATGCTATCGTTTTTATTTTTGAATTTTGTGTTGATTTTTCTTTTTTGATTTTTTTGTTTCGTTAAATTTCGGTAACGGTACGTCAACACTTTAGTGGTTCTTTATCCTTTTGAAGCCGCCTGCTTGCATGCACGGCTCGAATATTTCAGGAGATGTGCAGAGGCAAAAATCTACTAGTTTGCTTACAAGGGATTGGTAGGCATAAGTGAGTGAGAGCGTTGAGTAGCCAGAAAGTAGTGTAAGGCCAATTGCAGGGCGGAAACTTCAAAAAGTGCCTTTGTACTTTGACGTCCACATATCGTCGTTTAAAGTACAAAAACGCGTATCAACAAAATGCAAAACCGCGTAAGTCGGGTGGCATAAGTTATTTTTTAGAGTAAAAACACTTATGTTTCAAAATAGTTCTCTTTTTAAGGCTAAGGCTTGAGCCCAAGAGCTTCGATGAGCAAATTCAATTTTGGAAAAAAAATATAAGTTACGTGGTTTTGTACTTTAAACGGCGATATGTGTTCTTACAAATATGTATTATTTGCAGAACTGAAGCGAAATTTACCAGAGCATAACAAATATAACGCAAGCACGCGAAAATGTAAGGTCTATGTATGTTGTAACAAATATTTCACTTTGTAGTGTGCTCTTGAAAGTGACTCCTACCTATAACCAATTCTCAAAAACATACAATGGTTCCTTATTACATTATCCCGACTGATGCAGAGAGCAATAACTATTTTCCGAAACTTTCTAGCACACATATATTTTTATACCCGAGCGCACTTGTGCACAAGGGTATTATAACTTTGTTCACATAACGGTTGTTTGTAACAGGCAAAACGAATCGAGATAGATATTGACAAATGTATACATAAATGATCAGGATGAAAAGAGAAATCGATTAAGCGGTGACTGTCTGTCCGTCCGTCCGTCCGTCCGTCTTTGCACACGATAACTCGAGTAAAAATTAAGATATCTTAACGAAACTTGGTACGTGTACTTCTTTCAGGCGTAGGACGGATGGTATTGAAAATGGGAAAAATCGGACTTTAACCACGCCCACTTCCCATATAACGGTAATTTCCAGAAATACGAAAACTGCGATATTTTAGTAACTACTGAAGATTAATCACTCAAAATTGATATTTACAATAACTTTTAGACGAAAAATAAGAATATTATAAATTTTTGAAAAATGGGCGTAGCCACGCCCACTTATAGTTATATGTGTATATCTTGGCAACCGCTGCACCGATTTCTTCCAAACTTAGCACAGCTGTTCGCCTTGATAGAGCATACCAAATGGCTGAAAATTTTTAAAATCGGACAATAACCACGCCCACATTCTATATAAGGGTAATTTAGAGAAATACGAAATCTTCGATAAATCAGTAAATATTAAAGCTAATTTATTCAAAATTGATGCTCACAACAATTCTTTACCAAGAAATATGTTTATGGTTAAATTTTGGAAAATGAGCGTGGCACCGCCCACTTATGAGCACATATATGTATATCGGTAACCGTTCTATCAATTTGTACCAAACTCGGTATTTTTATTGTGCTTGCCACCGTTGAAAATTATTGGAATGGGTCTTAAATTACGGCCGCTTTTCATATAACGGTAAATTTCAGAAATGCTTGAAACTTCAATAATTCGAAATTTAAGGACGCTAATTTACTCAAAATTGATACACCCCGGCTTACCATCTAGCGGTAGCTTTCGGAAAGGTGAAAACATATATTTAATACGTGCGCCGGGTATTTAACGTTCGGCTCCGCCCGAACTTAGACTTTCTTACTTGTTTTATTTTAGTTTTTCTTATTTCCAAAGCAAAAATATTTAGAAATCGCTCAAAGCGCCCAAAGTTTTCCATGTATTTTATATGGGGAAAAAATAATTTTTCGAAGAAATGGTATAGAATAGTTAAAAATTAATATTTCTCTACCAGAAGACTCTGTTTGTCAGCAGGAGATTCCCAATAAAAAGAACCAATTGTTTATTTAACCATTTTTTCATTACAACTATAATTTAAATGGGGCGACCAATAAAAAATCGTTAGTATTAAAAAATGGTTAACTAAACAATTGAGTATTATTATTCTCCTGAAGAGAACCAGAGTTTTCCGATCGAAAAATATTGATTTTCAAGAATTTTATAACATATTTACGAAAAGTTTATTTTTCCCATATAGAAATACATGGAAAACTTTGAGCGCTTTGCGCGGCCCCTAAATATATTTTGATTTCAAAATAAAAAAATTGGGGTATACTTATTTTTTTGTTATAGAACAATCCCAAGGGGTGAGGGGTGGCATTACAATTCCGACTTTACTGTTTGTGGACCACCCTAATGTACATAGTTGGTTGGTTGATTGTAGTGCTTCAAAGCAACTTACTACGATACAATTATCGCGTTTTGCGGCATTAACATCATGACATCATAACATTTTTGAACTTTATTTAATTTGAAAGAAAATGCTCGGTCAACACGGACTTTTATTTTTTAAATCCAGTAGTCACAGTTGCTCTTGGCCAAATATTAAAAAAAATATAAATTACAACCTCTTACCACCTTCGTTTAGATTATTCAGTTTGAAAGGGGTTTTTATTATTAGGAAAGGACTTTTATTACGGCCTTAAAAAATAATAGGTAAAATTTAACTGTAATGTAATGGTAATACCTGCATAAAAAAATACGTGTTCCGATTTTTTAGTTATTACCAGACTTTATCCTAAAAGGTTCCAAGAATAAAAAGAACCCAGGATTCTCTTCAAAAAGGTCCTCGGATCAAAGGAACATTGATAACATTCTTCTATGACAACAACACCGAAAAAAATAATTGTTATTTTCGGTTCATGCTGTGCATGTGTAAATAATAGCCCTAGAACTGGACATTCATAAAGAAAATTCTGGACACTTTTTTCGCTTCATTCTCTTCGACAGCTGCTGCAAGCTCTATTATATGGGAGCTCCTTCTTTGCATATTTGCCAGTGGGCCAGTGGTCCGAAATTGTTGCTACAATTCTAAATACTTCTGCCCTAGATCTATGTATTAAGCTGGTCAAGTGTCTGGGTCCTGTTATAGTCAGGCCAGAGAGCTATTTTGCAAGTCTGTATATTCGACAACTTTTTCCTTGCAATATTTTGTTGCCTGCTTATAAGATGGTAAAAAATTGTTGTTACCAAAGGAGAACAAACTTTTTAAGTTTCCGTAAATACTTGATCCGAATTGTCAAAAGTTGAACTGTCAAGTGCAATTTCCGCACAAAATAAGACAATTATGCAATTTTTTATAAAATGGGCTGTGCACTGCCTTCTTTAGATGAAATACCAATCTCGGTATGAACATTGCTTAAGGTCTCACTAAGAAACCTATTTTACATTTTTGGAATTGGACAATAACCACGCCCACCTTTCGATACCAATTTAGAGCTATTTAGTATTCGAACTTATCCGCTCACTTGGAAGTAGAGCCAGTTGCCAGCGGCCAGACAGGCAAAGAAAACCTCTTTTCACCCACAAAAGGGTAACGATTTCATCCTCGTCGCGGCAACTTCGACAGAAGTCATTAGCCGGCAAGCCATTCTGTTAGCATGCCTTCCTATCAAGCAGTGGTCCGTAAAAATACTGGTCATCAGCCCTAGTGGAGGACGATATAACCGAATGAGCGCGTCGGGCCTTTTCTTGTTGAGGCTTGGCCAGATTTCTCGAGTCTTCCCATAGCGTGGAGTCATGTCTTTGAGTTGGGTATGCCTGACGTATGAGGGATCACGTCAGATAGGGTGGTTACCTTCTTTGCAAGCTCGTCCGATGCACAGTTACCTTGTATGTATCTGTGTACTCGCACCCTCACAATGTGGGTAGTGGACGTTGAAGCTAACCCCCCAAGCAATTCACTCAAAATCGATGCTTGTGAGATTATCACAAACGACTATATGTATAATAATTGTATCTGGGTATAAACTTTATGGATTTCTACCAAAATCGGTACTATTATTTTATTCAATTCCCGCATCGGACAAATGCCTTAAATGAATTAAATTCACTTTTTGTCTAAACTTCCAAGCGTCAGAAACATCGATTGGCAATTACTGACCACAGCAACACTTCAGGAATATGCTTTAAAGTTTTAGCTTCGCGTTTTTAAATTTCACTTCATCCGTTCATTCGGTGATTGGTTTGAATGCATTTTTTGCAATTATTATTTTTTCGTTTTTAAATGCATTTTCACCATTTTTTGCAGCTTTATAGCTTTTGTTATTTGCATTTTTTATTTGGTTTTTTTGATTTTTTTTTTATGTAGTGTTGCGTTTTTTCTCACAATCCGCTTGTTTATTTTATTCATCGGTTAACGGCGGATGTCGGCGCAAATTGGTGAAGTTGTGTGCGAACAAAGCCGCCAAATAGCAGCGCTAGTCGGCCACCACCAGCAAATGCATATGTACAATGTACATATGTATGTGCCCAGCAATAAACGAACACCTAACACAACAACAACAACCGCATCAGCGTCGGCAGCGGTACCGGCATCAGCAACAGCAATTCAATGATAACTAAAACGATATAAATGGGGATTGGGCATGACAACAATGGCTTTTACGTGCAGCTGCATGAACAATGGAACCAAAAGGCTGGTGATAGCTCATAGCCGATGGCTGATGGCTGGTGGCCAAGCTAGTTAGGTGGAGAGTTAAGCGTCCAGCTAGTACCGGTGGGACTGCACTGGCCAGCGGCCAAAGTTATAGGCAGCCTTGAGCGCCACAGCTCGAGTATTTGTTTGCACAAGCATCAATTTGACTTTTTCGTATGGGTATGCACGAGTGTGAGTGCTTTTTGACGTTGTCAGCTCGCTGGCCGCTTGAGTTGCCAATTGACTAGCTGAATGGATCGTTGGCCAACTCGTCGATAGCGGCACGTTTCGTTGATTCACGATTACACACAACGTCAGAATTATGGGTGTGTGTGTGTGTGTGTTGTACCTGATTGCGTGTAACTGCAGATGCATTTGTGTAGTAGATTGTCGAGTAGGAGTCAGTTGGCAGGTTGGTTGGTGGTTTGCTTGCGGGTGGTATATTTGATGGCGGTTCGTTGATTTTGCATAAAATCGCATTTGAAACGTAAACAAAAATTCCAGTTCACACACAAATATTGCTTGCATATACATTGAGTGTACATGTGCATGCTTGTCAGCATATACAGGCAATCAGACAAGCATTGAAGGGCAGTGAGGTGGAGCGATAAGTTGAGGTGAGTGGATGAGCTGTTGAACGAGCAATCGTTTGTGTTTGTCGATCAATACCGCAGGAGGAGTTATGTAAGTACATAGTTGAATACACAAAACAAAAAAAAAAATAAGAATGGAATTTTGTAAAAACTTGCCTTAAATTATTATTTTTTCAGTTAAAGGATCAAGTTTGTTTTAAAAATTTATTAGCGCCTTGATGAATATGTTCAAAATATTTCCTGTTATATTTATAGCATAATTTTACATATAATTTGTTAAGATAAGTTGATAAATTCCCGAAATATTAGCAACTGTTCGGCGTGAAAATACGTTTATTGCAAATTTTTGGGAAATGGGCGTGGTACCGCCCACATAAGATCACATACGTGTTGCATTCCATCGATGTGTACCAAACTCGGTATAATCAATTTATTTGAACATAATAGAAAAAAGTTTAAAATGTTTCAAATCGGACTAAAATTACGCCCACTTTTCACATAACGGTAAATTTCAGAAATCCGGAAACTTCGATATTTCGAAATTTAAGGACACTAATTTACTCTCTTCAAGAGAAATAAGATTATTATGCAATTTTTTGAAATGGGCGTGGCACCGCCTATTTATGACTACATAAGTATATCTCATTAAGTTTTTAAGCTTAGCTTGTAACGGTAGTTTTCGGAAAGGTGAAAAAGCTTTACTTAATACGTGCGCAGCCCTCTATTGCGTATGCAGACGATGTTGCAGTAGTGGCTCAAAACCTTTCTCGATTTACTTGTTACCTGTTCAAACCATTGCGGTTTAGAGCTTACCTTAAAACGGCGGAGTTAGTTCTCTTTACTATCACATACTTATTTAGGGTCTTAATATTAGGACTTATCGGACTTCTAAAAGCATAAACTGATAGCTGATTTATTTCAACTCGTACATCTTTTGGTCCTTAGAGTAAAGTATTTACATACATACATATATGTATATTAGAGTGCATCACTCCCCATACAAAAAAAAATCGGTACTATTTTTCCATTGGAATTATAAAATCTATTATATTTTAAGACGTCCACCAAAATATTTTGAAAAAGATTAAGATTTAAGTGAGCTGGGTCAATTTCTAGATACCTCCAAAAATGGAGTTTTTAGTGAAAAAAAATTGTTTCTTAAATTTTTTTTTTTTTAATATTTTAACGGAATCGTAATGATGAGCCTTTTGATGCTGGTTTTTTAACTTTTTTCAAAGATTGGTATAAGAAACACTTGAATAACTGAACCTAAACTCTTCCGATTTGGACTTAAGAGGTGTCGGTGGAAAGGTATTTTCTCACCCTTTTTATTTCTTTGCTAATAAACTCTTTCAAAGGATGAAAGAGAAAGGTAGGAGGAACGAACGTCATTCAAAGACGAGTTAAGATGTGTTCGTATTTGAAAACAAAAAATTGGGACACGAATTATCTTTTTTTTTGACAGAAAAAAAACGGTGTGAAAATACCTTTCTACTGAGATCCCATAAGTCTAAATCAGAATAGTTTTGGCCCAGTTATTCAAGTTTTTCGTAAATAAATCTTTGAAAGAAGTAAAAAAACAGCATTTAAAATCTCATCATTACGATTCCGTTGAAAAAATTTTTAAATATTTTTATCCAAATTTTTTAAGCTTAATCTGTTTTGTCATCTGAGGGGACTTTTTTCAAAAAGTTCTGTACGAAACTATTTTTATTCATAAAAAACTTCATTTTTGGAGGTATTTTCAAATCGGTCCAGCTCACTTAAATCTTAATATTTTTCCCAAATATTTGGGTGAACTTCTTAAAATATAATAAATTTTGTAATCCCGGCGGAAAAACCGCAACTTTTTTTGGTGATGCAGTCTAATATATATATGTATACAGAATGAAGTTGTACTTAATGTTAAGTGAATGCTAAGAAAATTTACAACTTTTTTCAATCCAAACAAAAGTTTCTATCAATAGTGATTTATGACCAGATTCTCGCAATCAATCCTTGATATCACTTCATCTTAGTCTTCAAGCTCTCATCTGCAGTAAAACCAAAAGTATTAAGTGAAGTGCAGGTAGATTTTAGTTGACCTATGCGGAGTCGCTATACAAGTTTTCTCGATTTCAGAAAATTTTGGTGTAGTTATTTTTTTTTTTTATTAAAAAATAAGGGACTGGTGCAAAGTACATACGGAAATATTTTGGTCTCATAAACAATACAAGATTTATAAGTAAAATATGACCGCCAAGCCATCATTGAGCTCATGAAAAAATATAAAAACCATGACACTCGATGTCAATTAACTGACATGGGCGCTTAATTGCAGAGAAAAACGCATGCCAGCACACACACACACACACACACACACGTGTTACAACTTATATTTTATTTATATTTAAATAGCGAGCGCAAATGTATGTGTATGCGTGTCTGAGTAGCACTTGATTCACCTTTTTAAGTAGTAATTGTTTTATTGTAATTGGTGCCAATAACACGCCACACACGCTCAGCCAAATGCGGCAGCTTTTTGAATGCTCTGCGGATACACGGGGCGTATACGTAATTACAAATTCTATAAATTATTTATTACGCATGTAATAGAGACGCCAAAGCTGTTAATATGGCTACTCCAGAGCTGCCAATTCAACTGCTGATTTTTTACCCTCATCACTTGGCAACAACGAAATGTGGCGCCAACGCAACATTGAGGCAAGCCCGTCGGCTCTTTGGTCCATCAAGTGGTCCGGTGGCACTTCAGTAGCTCATAAATTAATTATGCGTCGAATTGAAGCACAATTGAATAAAATGCGTACGAGTTATTTGCAGACTTTTCAAGTCGCGACCATCGAGGTACCACTGAGTGTGAAGGGCATGCGAAATAGACCACATAGTCTGGCAATGACTTTAAGTTCAGAGATTAAAGAATTCATCAGGCGTGTTTGGCTCCGAGCTTCTCCTCCGAATTGTGGTGTGCATTTTGCTGTTATTACATAAACGGAGGGACTTAAAGTTTTACGCCGCCTCCAAGCGGTAAATGGATTTTAATAGAAGCTTTTTCATGCCAGAAGCACACTCGGATCAGGGATCGAACCCACGTCTTACGGTAGTAGGTATCTCTATCCACTCACCCACAGCGTGACTTTACTGACGCCTTACACCGAATAAGTCGAATTGGCCTCACCGAATCTTCCTCTCTTTCTGCCGTCGGGGTTACCCACTTTGCCCAGGGTGCACGAGCGAGAACGCATAAGTCGCGATTAAGTACAGTCGTGTAATTATAATTCCATATCCGCAAGAACAACTATACCCCATTGGAAATTTTTACCTGCGGTAGATGTGTTTCCATTTTGACTTCTTTTTAGAGTAAGGACATGGCAGAGAAGCACGATAGGAGTGGAAACTTTCAGGGCTAACGAAGACCGAGCGACGATTGACTACTTTATAAATTATTGAATACAAATTTTTAATATTTTTTTAATTCGTATATATATATTTGCCTCGCACCCCCCTTTTAAAAACTTGAAGGCAACATTCTGAAGCTATATTCCGCCTTAAAGCTACGAATTATTCTTTAGTTACACTTCATATTTGCAGGTTGTATTTGTTGCATTATGCGGTCGATATATCGGATGATAAACCTTGAACTGATTTGATTAAGTGGGTAATATCCACCTTGCTATCTGTTCATCCTCTACAGGCTTCACATTTCCTCATAACCATTTCCCTCTTTTTCATTTCACAAAAGAAATGCAGCACTTGCTAACCACACAGCAATAATGAAATTACAAATGCCACAAAACTTCCAACGTTGCGTATACGCACCGAACAAGACAGCAATGTCTGCGGCCTTTGTGGTGTGTCTGCGGCGGAAAAATCCTAGTCAAGGCTGATAAAATGCGGAAATGTGACCATGAAATATTTACCTTTTTCTTTGCATTTTTCATTACCTTGCATTATTTTTTTTTATAAAAAAATGCTAGCGAAAAAACAAAACGNGATGGGAGCAATCTGAGTCAAACTGTTGGGTGTTGAAATTTAATGCATCGAGGGCAATTTAATGCATAAAGTAATAATATGCTGGCGGACTTATTATATGTAAAAGCTTTGCAGTGCACGGTTACATTGCATTAACATAAGTACTACTTTTATATGAGTGTGTTATGTCAGTGAGCGTAACAGAGTAAATATTGTAAGCAAATACGTATCGATAGTTCTAATTTAGAGAATTGAGCAAGTCACATATTTACACCGACCGAGAACGATCTATTATAACAAACCACTATTTGGCTGCAGGTCTTCTATGATCTATGTATTGCTAAGAAACCTCGCAATTTCCTTTGGCCTAATGCCATTTAGATCGTGTGTTTTTAGGTATGGTGATCATAGCGAGCAAAGTCTGGCCCTAGTGAGGGCTTCACAGTTGCACATAATACGTTCTGCTGTTTCGTGTTTTTCGTGATACAACCTACATCGGCCAGGGTTAGCAGCTCCTTTGCTGGATAAAGGTTTCATTATCCTGCAGTGGCCTGTAAAAATTCTCTCTTCGTGCGTACTAAGCTGAAGAGCGCTTCAGCTCTCCTTGTTGCTAAATTCGGAATGAAGGAATAAGCTTTTTTGTTACTACTTAGTCCTATCATATTGCGATTCATTATGTGCCTAACAGAGCTCGGCGACAGACCAATAAAGGGTCCTGGGCCTATGAATCTCTGTGGGGCCCCTTTTATGGTATTAAAACTAGCCTTTGGAGATGTCAATATACCAAGACTCAAGAACTGTATCTTGGCCTTTTTAAACTTATACCTTACTTTGCTAAAAATGAGCTCGCTGGAGTTTGGGTATTTAGAAAATCCGTATTTTTTTACAAAATCTGATGGAAATTCATAATGCGTATTCATTTCATGACAAGCAATGATTTTGCAGAAAACGGACCCAACGGATGGCGCTGCAGCCGAAATATACAGAAGGCCACACAGGATTTGGTCTGCTTTGGCCCTATGTTTATCTTAGCCGAACTTACTTTTCAGATGGCTAAATCAAAGATGCATTTAGGTATTCATGTAAAGACCACAACCTTGTGTAAGCGCATCTACGTCCGACGCCCTCATAAACCCTGAACGCGTTCTTGCATCTACCTCGAATTGTAGAAGTGGCGAATTGACAAGGAAATATTCGACCACATCCGTCTACGAAGAAACAAGGGCTTGAACGATATTCAACAGATCACACGACTCAGCCAATGTACGGGAAAACTTTTCATTTTGTGGGACTGCGAGGGTTCTTGGCCCTCCTGTAACTGAAAATGCTCAACTGTGCTTTTGAGTTTCCTTATAAGAACTTTTATTGGATCAAGCGGTACATCGGACCAATGCTGAAGTTGCAAGATCATAGAAGAATATTACGCGCGCTGGGCAGAGATCTCACAGGTGAAGATAAGAAAACTCATGACTTCGAAAGGGATTAGTATACCATATGGTATCACAGCGCTAATGTTCTTGGACTCTGTGTGAAATTATTCTGCTCTTTATTCGTTTCGTGTATTTAAACTAAAAATTTTTACTTCACAGACCGCTTTTGCTTTTAAAACGCTATTTTTGTATTGGCCAACGCAAAAGATCTTATTAAGCGCCGCGAAGCAAGCGGGAATTGGCTAGTTTTACAAATAAATATTGTCAAATAAAAATGTTTGGTTGTCGTAGTTTGTTTACTAGCTGTAGGCGGCCATTTCCGCTGTCAATATAGCAATACTGACACACAATTTTTATTAGATTTCGTACTATGTGTTGTTCATTACCATCTACATTTCAAACCATATCACAATTCAAATGCTTACAGAGTTTAACATTATTTCCTTTAATTTAGTTTAATTTACTTCCCCATTTAAAGGAATACTTAAAATTTAACTTTTTACAGATGCCATAACTGGTGGCTTAACGCGTTAAAGTGACACTCAAAGTGGTCATATTAAATGTTATTGGCCTTACTAATGACATCATTAAAACCAGTGCCGGTAAATGTGCGCATCTTTACCCTTGCATTTGCATTACAAGGCCGCCTGCTCTTAGAATACGAATACTCAGTTGTTCGCACTCTCATGCAGACACCAGTGCGTATACGCAATGCAAACGAGACCAGGAAATGGGTCTTCATTTTTGCCGTAAAAGTCAAGCTAAAGCAGACGGTCGTCCGACAGCTGGCGGGTGAACAGTGCACTTAACATACATATGTGCATGCAGAACAATAGAGATGAGTAAATGTTTATTGAAGTACATTCACGTACACGGTATATATGTAGTATTCTTTGTTCAGGGAGCATTCTTGTGGAATTAATGCGCGCTCTTACAATGGCAATTTGCAGCATCGTTACTCGAAAGTAATGATACTCTTATGTTAATGTGAGTGTATGTTGTTTTAATTGTCGTTTATACGCAAATTTGCGATTTGTTCTCATACATAAAAATATACGTATGTAAATCTTTTATCTTGTGGTCAACTTATTAAGCTAGTGACATTTTGATCAGTTATAGCTACTATTTCTGTTTCGCTAATTTAATGTTCATTATTTTTTTTATAAACATCTAGCTCATTATGTAGAAATGGGCTAGACAAAAATCAATTGCGAAAGCCTAGGAAGATTTAGAAGGATTCTGCACGGTGAAATTTCCTCTGTTTCGCTACATAACTACTTCAGCTAAGTGGTTCACAAAAGATATTTGGAATAATGTTCTCTTAATTTAAATAGTGATATTTGATAAGGAAGCTATTTCTGAAATTCAAACTTAATTTAAACTAAGTGTAGCACAGATACGTTTGTATATGTATAGCATGCTTATGTCATTAAAGTTAAGTGCATTTCTTAAGCGATAACTCAATTTCCGCCCAATTATTTTCTTATTTTCTTACAAAATTGCTCACATTAAAGATTACAGAGAGAGCGTTGGATGACCTTTTAATTGCTACTGCACTTGCTTTATTGTTGAAAGGTACGTTTGCCACAGGCTGCAATGAAAGTGCAACATTATTTGCTAGTCAAGGCAGGGCTACCAAAGAAAAAGAAATAAACACTTTTTAAAAACATTGCTTGTTTGAGTAAAACGAAGAAGTCAGGGCAAGCGTTGTGCAAATGAAAGGCACTTAAAAATCCCCTGAATTCAAATTTTCCCGGAAAAGTCCAAAAGTATTGAAAGGGTAAATAAAGAAGGCCATATGCCAAAAGGCATTTGGTATTAAAAACCACTTCGATTAAGTGCATACAGGCAGCTTAAATTTGCAAAGAAAGTCTTTTGTTTCGCCATTTTTTAGTGGCGCTTTGATAAGTATTTTACATGGTCGTTTAAGTGCTTCAATACACTTTCATAGCAATTGTTTCTCTCTGGTTCGGTTATTGGTTTTGTTATTTTGTCTTCAGTTCCTTGACCACATTTTCTTTCAACTACTGTTTTTAAGTTTCTAGTTCATCATGAAGAGCGCATTGTTGGCATCACATGTTTCTTTAGTCTGTCGCTTTTATTGTTGTTTCTTTTTGGTTCTCTTTGGATATTTGATTGATTCCGCTTCTCCGGTACTCGCTTGCAAAACTTAGGATTTTATCACTCATTCCTCGTCCAACTCCTTTTACTATTTTATTGCATAGCTGTGGTCAACTTTCCATCATTCATTTGTCAGAGTAGATTCGCCTTAGTCGTCTTATAGCTTATTTTGAACTAGCTTCTTCCTTCTCATTTACCTTTTATTAGCTACTTTGTCATTTAGTTTTTACTTGCGGTTTCATAAAGCAAAATTTTTGTGTGAAAATTTATGCTGCACAATTTCATACCCAACATTCTTGTGGTGCATCTACTTTGAGTTACTTTTAGTAACTTCGACATCTTATTCTTTTCTGTTTTTATTCTCACTCGCACATTTACATCTTTACTCTGTTTTACGCTTTACATCGGCGTTATTTGCTAGTTTTTGTTGTTTTGTTCTTGGCCAGCTTTAATTGACAGTTGCTTCGAGAAGCAGTTTGTTCGTTAAGCTTCAAGTTTTCTCTAATAGTTTTATTGCTGGGTGTTACCGTTAGTGGATGTATAAATACTATCGTCTTACAAATTGAATTTTATTGTAGCTTTTTGTTGTTGTGGTTAGTAAAATTTAATAAAACACTTCATTCAGTTGGAGAAAAATAGATATTCATGCAAGTACATAGACACATGCATGATTGTCTGTAAACAGCAATAATACATAGAAGAGATTGTGTTTGGGTTTGGCCAAGCTTCTCCTTCGATTTGGGGCGCGCGCCTTGATGTTGTCAGTTTTACGCCGACACCGAATGGCGAGGAGTTGCGATCGCCATTAGAAGACAATTTTTCGGTTTACCTATATTTTTTGATGTTACTCGGAAGTTGGGCTTGAACCTAGGCGCCGTGGAATGGTAGCGTGCACTGCTAACCACTACACCACAGCACTCCATTTCGTTAATTCTCCAGTAAATCGTGAACACTAAATGCCAGTTTTGCAGCACTGTATAGCGGCCGGCAATGTCCTTACATAAATATATTTGTATACAGAAGGACGTACTATATATATATACAGGAAAAAATGAGGAAAACGTTTTTTATTTGAAGACGCAAATATATGAACTACCAAGTCGGGGATGCTCTATATTTTGGTCATATTACCGAACTCGGGTTTCGACCGAAAGATTGTAGATTAAGATGAAGATTGAGATTGACATTAAGATTGAGATAGCGACTATAACTAAGATTAAGATTGCTATTAAGATTGAGATTGGTATCATGATTAAGACTAAGATTAAGATTAAGATTGTGATTAAGATTAAGATTAGGATTAAAATTAAGATGATTTATTTTGGAACGAATTTCCGTCATCCCTTGTCAAGTTTGGTTTGCAGACAAACCGGTTTCGGCGTTGTGCCATCTTCAGTGTCATTTTTCGTTCTGTCTGGTTCGAGATTTGTCCCTAATTTATGTTCATTTATCTTAGGTAATGTGATTTTCGTCGATGATTAATTACTAGATATGCCATGGTGCCCATTTTTTTGAAGCAGGTAATAGGTTCATCTTCGCTGTTTCGATATTAACATGCATTATGTTGTCGCTGTATGGTTTTTGCCTTGCCTACTTGACAAGGGATGACGGAAATTCGTTCCAAAATAAATCATCTTACCACCCTGTCGGAAAAATCAACCAACACCAACACATTAAAATTAAGGTTGAAATTGAGATCGAGTTTGAAATTAAGACTAAGATTACGGTAAAGATTAAGATTAAGATTGAGATTGAGATTGAGATTGAGATTAAGATTAAGATTAAGATTAATATTAAGATTAAGATTAATATTAAGATTAAGATAAAGATTAAGATTAAGTTTAAGATTAAGGATACGACTAAGATTGAGCTTGAGATTGAGATTAAGATTGAATTGTGATTGAAATTGAGTTTGAAGTTAAGATTCAGATTAGTATTAAGATTATGATTGAGATTGAAATTAAGATCAATCTTAGGTTAGGATTTAGAACAAGATAAAAATGATAAAGATTAAGATTGAAATTGAGATTGAAATCAAGATTAAGATGAAGATTATGAGATTAGGATTAAGGGAATGTTAAGATTAATATTAACGTCAAGGTTAAGACTAAGGGTAAGATAGACAGAGACTGAGATTGTGATTGAGATTGCGATACAGATTGGGATTGAGATTGAAATTGAGATTGAGATTGGTATTAGGATTGAGATCAGGATTAAGAGTAAGATTTTTTTTTCAGAAAAAACCTCATAAATATGAGGTGGTATGGGTAACAAGAAGAAGAAGTTTCACTTTAGTTGAATGGGGGATCTACCCGCAACTTTTTTATGTAAGGCGTAAGCTTGACTAACAACATTCAAGCAATTTTTCGCACTTTGTTCTTTCAGCGAAGGAGCTATTTGTATAACAAGTCAACAATGAATTTCGATGAAGTATGAGAAATTACAGTTGCCAAAAATGAAATTGAGAACAAAAATTAAATCCGGAACACACGGTCGCAAACGATTTTACAAAACTTTGAAGTGAAGCAGAAAAAACCAAAACGAAAAAATGCCCTACGAATGAGAGAAAAAAAAGTGGTCGAATAGTAATGCCATCAATTTAGCGCATTGCTTTGAAAATTCCCCAACTCCAACTGGTCGCTGGTCCGTACTAAATGAGCTGTCAAACAGCTCAATATCCTTAACGCTCATGCCAAGCACCGAGAAAAGACCAACAAGACAAGAAAATCTTGGCGTGCTAAAATTGTTGTACATATTTCCCCAGACACCTAAGCAGAATCAGCCAACCATGGCTACAGCGGCAGCGAAGGGTTTTCCAGCCGAAGTGGATAAAGAGCGCAGTGCTCAGCGCAGCATACAATAGCAGTAATAAATAAAATAGAAAAAGAAACACAATAACAACAGTGAAAATACCTAACAATAATAATAGCAACAAACAGCAAATAAATGGTGGCTTGGCGTGTGAAAGACAGCAAAAGCGCATTCACGAATCAGGGCCCCGGGAGTGGTGAGAATGCGGAGTGAAAACGAGCGTCAGCGCTCGCTAACTGCCAGGCAGCCAACAAAAGCTGTTGCATGCAATAGGGTAAAGCAGCCAAGTGGGCAGCATAAGGCAGCAATCCAAAGCATTTATGTTGTTCAAGGATAACAATATCGAACCCTCAAGGAAAATATTGAAAATGTAAGAAAATGGCAAGCTGCTAAAGCCAAAAGAGAATCGTGCTTGGTGCGCGCAAATCAGTGAGCTGTGAAGAAAAGAATCTTGCAGAAAAATGAATCTTAAAATATTGCAACGCTTAAACGCTGCAACACAAAGACGTACACAAACCCAAACACACACACACACACACACACACGCGCGCATACAGGCACACCATTTAGGGACTCCCTTCACACATTATTCGCCCTTGGTTTAGACATTTTGTGCTGGTTTTGATTGAAATGGTATTGTAATTTCCCAAACGTATTAGTGTTTGGTGAACTATGCATGCACATATACAATAGTACGTACATACCCCAGAAGGGCAGAAGGACACACCTATATATAAACATACATATACAGTTCGCGCTGCTTCTGATGCTGCCTCTGCTGCACTTCAATGCCATTCTGTGATTTGAAACTCTTCATTGGCGTTTGCCTTAATGGCAACCGTAGTATTAGCACTTGTGGCAACTTGTTGTTGGTGTTCTTTATTGTTGGAATTCCGTTGCTACGAAGTGCTGGTTGGGAACAATGCAATCTTTTCGGGAAGATGGTCTTACTTTATTTCACTGAAAACTAGCTGGTGGTTGGGGCGGGGTGATTTTGGAGTTTTATGAAGTCTAGACCATTTTCGTATACAGGTAATGAATATAAATGTTGTTTTGGTGATACTCTGATAAATAAATATTGCAGGTTTGCACATGTCCAGCAAAATTAATGCTATCGGCTATAGTAGAATCAGTTCTAACAGGAAATCCTGATTGACTGTTCACAGATGGGTTCCTGCTGCAAATAAGTTTGTGGTGTCTTAAACTTGCCTTACTAATTTAGCTTATGGATAGATGTATATTCAAACACTATTGAAAGTACCCCCTCTGCATTTCAATATCATAGTTGTAGATCAGAAGCGTATTTAATGCATTTTAAAATACTTTGTTCTACAGTAATAAGTGGTCACATTAATTAACTTCTTTCTGTGGCAACATATTGCAGTTCGAACTAATTTCGTCTTTTTTTTGTTGTTTCTCTTTTTTCGCAGACACATGTGAGCGAAGTCCTGCTCCAATTCCCGGCTTTACAAAATGTAAAAAGTATCCCCATGGTCGAATGCATGTCGAGAGTGCGTTACCACTTAGGGGGAAGCCTCTCAAATTTGGCATTCAACTTATTTGAAACAGTGCCTGCCAGTGGCGTAGCCAGTATTTCGGGAAGGAACGGATGACAATTTTTCTGGGTGACTTTAAGCCGAGACACATAATGACTAGAGGCCTCGCCTGTATGTAGTCTTTCATGCATACATTATGCCCTCTCTATAAGTAACCGGTACAAGTGCGGGCACTTGCGTGGATTCAGGCTGAATGCTGAAGAACATCGCAATCCTCTTGGCACCTTGTTATACCGAAGCTTGAAACATGAATAAGATATGCTTCATTGTCTCCTCTTTCGTTCTGCCTCTTCTAGAGATCTTATCATTCGTCAGAACCAGTTAGAAGGCATGTGATGCCAACGTTTGACTCTGAAAACTTTAAACATCAGTTTTTACATTAAACTTTTCCATTTCCTCAAGCATAATTTAAGCTAAAAATACACAAAATAGCAATGTATTTAGAAAAGGTTTCTTAATTTTAATCGCTCTTTATTTGAGAACGCTGCACTGTGCGCTATAGTCACGTTCCAATGCCTGCTTTCATCTTTGTGCGCTGCAACAACACTTTTTTGAGTACTGCGGTGGATGCAGCTTTTCTTGTTCTCTTCCCTTGAATTCAACCGGAAATTCCAATCGAATGTCATAACTACAGTAAGTTATCGCTCAGCTCTGACCACTCCATTGCAGAGTGAGACAAGTGTCTGAGAATTTAACCGCAATCATATTATGTGAACTTTTGCATCTTCTCCACTATCAACGCTTCTCAGAATGGTTGAATCGACAGCGCTATGCAGATGCTTAAGCATGTGTAGATTTGTATGCATTTTTGTGTCAGATTTTTCCCGTACGTGCTTGCCACTGGTAAGGTGGCAGTTCATTACTCATAAATATTGCACATGTCAACTGAATGTCAATGCCATTTTGAATTCCACATGCGGAGATTTCGTCTGAAATTTAAACAAAATTTACTTTATGAAGAATATATATTTACATATATATTTTTATTTATACTTAACAAATGGTAGATTAAATATTTTTCTGAAATTTTGAGTCATGTTCTTATGCGAATAAGAATACCTGAATCTGCATCAAAATTTTGTCAATGTTCTTTCATATTTTGTATTTTTATTTTTTTTTAAATATATAATTGAGGTTCTCTCCAAAGTATGATTTTCGGCTTAAGCAGCTAGTATTCATCATCACAGAAATATTTTTTAATTTACTTTGAGTCTGCGAACTGTAAAGTAAAGTGTCCAAGCTACTGCCTCATCCATGGCCCAAACCTACCAACTTTTCCATAAAACCATCTACGAATTTGTGAAAGGCTTAATCATAATAGAAAACCAATGTAGCCTCGTTAGTTGTGGTCATTGTACTTACATAAGTACCGTAATCATAACTCTTACGAAGCAGGAGGAAAAAAATCGCTGTGGAATTGGCACTAAACGATATAGGGGAATAAAACAAATTTTAGCTAAAAAAGTTCAACATTAAATGCAACAAAATAAAATCGGGCTAAAAAAACTGGATATCCAATGAAAATCATGAAATTGAAAAATAACGCAAATAACACCGTATATAAAAACAGATAATAAGAAGGAAATAAAAAAATATCAAAATCTTAAAAAAAAAATAATGGAAAAACGTTGAGCGCTGACAATTGAGCGTGCGTTTGGTCTTATCGATAATAGCTTTGGCACTAAATTTCCACTTTAATTCCGCAATTTCGTTATGTTTTGCAGCCAGCATATGTGTGTGTGTGTATGTGTAAGTGTGTGCGGCGATAGTGAAAAATAAAATAGCCGATAAACCAATGGCTAAAAAAATATAATGTTTGTTGCTGCTGGAGCAGTGCTCGAAATGGTGAAGTGTTTATGCTTGTCTGTATGAGCAACTGTGAGCATACATATGTACATATGTATGCGTGTACGGAAAGTATGATGGCGATTTATTGTGGAAAGCTACACCCTATTTCAAATGGATAGATTTCGTTCTTACATTTTTACTTGTATACATCGGCGGAATTTCGATTTAAGCTGTTCTTGAAGAACAATGAATTCATAGGAAATATGGCGAAAAATAATATACAGGGTGTCCTAGACCACCCGTTATAAAATGGAGGAAAATACTTTTTATTGGAAGACGCAATTACATGAACTAACAAGTCGCGGATGCTCTATCTTTTGGACGTATTACCGATTTTCGGTTTCAATCGGAAGTGGGTTATCCCCGAATTGGTGTTTCATTTTCTTGCGTTTTCTAAAAAACAATATTTTTTTGACCACATTTAAAAATAACACGAAAGTTCTCCCTTTTTTGCTTGGGTAGATTGAAAAGGATTCGTTACTTTAAATCAAGAGGGAACAATCTTGAAGCAAGAACAGAATATTACTCACTCTAATTTCGAAGCAAAATGTACCTACTCGAATGATGCAGGGTGTACATATGTATGCACACATATGAGGTATGTAGCCGTAAAGCATTTGAGTAGTTTGAATTGCAATGAAATCCATTTTAATGGTGCCAAATCTCATGTGAGTGCCAGCAATGGCAAAGTAGCTAACTACAAAAACAGCAATAAGCAATAAAGGCGAACTGTAAAGCAAAGCGCTTGTAGATGTAGTTTTAAGTTACTTTTGCTCTTATTTTTTGTCGTCATTGTACTGGTAGCTGTAAAAATAGGATCAGGCATAAGCAAGTAGTAGTTTGTTGCACACTCTTATGGGCCACTAAGCCGGCCACTCGCCGAGCTCAACCGGATCGAGCTCTCAAACACACGCACACAGAGCAGTGCACACGAAGTAAGCCCAACCATGCATTCAGCTTGCAACATTTTTCTATTAACCGTGGAATTTCTGCTTTGAAAATTGAATTAAATCGGCGGAACTAAAGGCGAATGCAATCGCGCGAAAAGGCAGAAATGTAGCAGTCGGCGCTGCATGTTGGGAAAAGCGAAGGCGATAGCTGCCAAGAAAACTGCGCAACGTCTGCGACTTATCGCCCACGGAAATGGCGCAATGCATTGGCGGCAAAACGGATTTTATATTTCTTGCGAATTTTCCTGCATTTTTTCTCGCTTCCTGCACAAGTAGAGGGTGGTACGTAGTATGTAACTTCTGGTTAGGTATACGCCATGTTGGTCATATTTGTAAGTGCACCGAGAAAAGTAACGCGTGTATGGTAAGTGGGTAAGTGCGCAAGAGGGTGGGGGGGATTTTAAGGCTTAAAACCTCCAGTTGTGCTGCGCTGGTAAAGAAAATCAAAAATCACAATGCCGTTGACAGTACTGTAACTTTGCTCATCGGAGCTTTTGACCAGCGTTCGCTGAGCCCACCATTTTCCTTGCGTATTTTTCGAATTGCGAGTTGTAGCGCTGCTAGTGCTCCAACACTTAGCTGTTCACGATGGATATTATTCTTGTTGACCGAGTCGAAAGCTTGATTTAGGTATATGAAAGGGCAGTGAACATCGCAGCGAACCCGCCGTTCTTTGCAAATATTTGCCGGAGAACAATTGTAGAATACTTCGAATATTTCTTCAAAATGCAGCATAATGTTGTTTCATAATCGGGCAAAAAAGAAAGAAACACCTCTCGGTAAAGCAAAGGAATCAGTCTGCAATTCATAGCCAACTAGAGTTCGATTTTGTGTTCTGTTTTCGGAAGCGTCTAATAAAACTTAAAAATTGATTTGAGGGCTAGCAGTATTTATTATACATAACTTTGTATAAGCTTAGTTTTCCTTCTCCCCTCAATAAGATTTTTGATGCGCCACTGTGTCACGAGTATCTTCTATGTATGCGAGTTGCTTTTGCGTTGGGCTTAGTTATAACTTGGAATAATTTGCTGGATTTGATTATTTTGCCGCATTATTTGGTGGTTTTGCAAATTTTCTTATTTTTCAATATATGTATGTATTAGGGATGGATATTTTTTCGCTTCTTGCTATTCCGGGATTTTCGGGATGTCTTTATCACAATCTCAACAACTTAAATCGAAAAAAATTGCTTATATCTCTCCTACCATAAAATCAATAATAAATAAATGCGTTTGAATCCTACTTTTTTATTTAAAGTGGCTTTTTTATTTTTTTCTCTCTGATATCAGGACATATTTCGTAGTACTTTGTAATTTCAAATATATGATTAATTCCAAACATTTTTGAAAAATTCAATGCAATGTAAAATAAAAATATGGGTACCAAATTAAAGAGGAAATTTCTTTAGACATTGAAAAAAATTACAATTTTTTGGGTTGACAAGGAAGCATAGAAAATTTTTTAAGTTGATGAAGTGAGAAGGACGAAATGGGAGGAAATTATCGAGTTTATATAAGCCCTTAACATATAATTTTTTTAAAAACAAATATAGCGAAATTTCAAGCATAAAATGCACCAAAAAATTTAATCTGATTAAATTCTACAGAATTTCCTCTTTAATTTGATCCCATACTTCTTCTCTAAGCATATTTCACTGAATTTTTGAAAGCATTTTTGAATTACTGACGTCAGAGTGAAAAACTAAAAACGCAATTTTACTATATTTGGCCCATGGTTTCGCGAATATACTGATTTTCGTGTGTAAAATTTACTATCACACGGTGTTATATGTATGTATAAAAAAATATTAATTATTAAATAAAAAAGAAATATAGCCAAAACTGATCAAGAAAGGGAGTTTCTGTTATTGCCATCAGCGTAAATTAAAAAAAAATTCCGAAATCCCGAAATTCTCGCCAACTAAAAAAGGCCAAAAAGTATGTATGTATAGCTATCGGGTTATTTTTAATATGCAAATCGCTTATTTTCCAAACAACTTCGTTTCCTTTTCTTATTTTCATTGATTGCAAACAGCTCTTTGCCGTTTCCTTAATTTCTTTATTTACTACTTTTACGATCGCAGCTGCTGGTGCTACTACAGCATTTTGTAAAAAACATACATATTATGATTAGCCTCAAAGCCTGTATTTTTGTGAAGTGAAACGAAACTAAAAAATATTTTCGCCGCGAAACCACAAACTGACTAACCACCTTCATGGAAATTCATAAGTGACTTTCAGTATGCGTACGCTTGTGTGAAGCGGCAATCAGCGGCGTTTGACGGCCTTGACGCGCAAAAATTGCGTAACATTTTGGCAGTAAAACTAGTAAATGCTAACAAACGCTTTGAGTTTCAAGAGCCTTGAATTTACATTACATACATGCATACATACCTCAATTTAAATACAATTTCATAATTCCAGCGCCTGCCAGCTAAAAGCTGTTAAACGATTATTGCTCATTGCAGCGTTTAAAATCCATGTTAGTTGCTATGAACATTTTCATTTGGCCCAAGGCTGTTGCTGGCCATTGATTAGGTGGTGGAGAGGTTGAAGGTCAACATCAGTAATGGTACTCGCTACATTCATACACAAGCTGCGGCGCAATTTGTAGTTTCCGTTTGTTGAAATTTGGCCAATTTTTGCGTTGCAACTGATTCGGCGTCACACAGCGTCCATAAGTACTTTACATGAGTTACTGCCGAGGTGAAAGGGAGCAAAGTGCTCTTAACGAGCCAAAGTGGCGAACGTCACTAGTTGGTCAATCCAATGCACCGAGCGAAAAAATTAGCCAAGTATGCCTGGTGGACAAAGCCAAATAAATCGCCACAATTTTCGGTTGACGTAATCTGCATATATAGTTGAAATCCTGTGCAATGCAAAGACTCTTCTTTGAAAAATTAATTGGATTATTTACTCAAAGCCAACACGAAAACTGGTCACCCAAGGTCGCGGAACTTTTAACAAGGCTGACATTTAATTTTTAATAAGAGCTTATTTTTTGCAAGGAATTTAAATGAATTAGGAACTGCCGGTCGGGAAATCCAACAATTTAGATAGAATGCAATGGTATTATATGTGTATAATTAGTTTTTTTTATTAAATTTTACTAATTTTCTTTGTGTAGTAATCTATCGATGAAAAACTATCTTAGACTGCCTAGAAGAGCTTTGTTCAGGGGAACGAAATGAACTTGATCAGCTGGTAGTTAGTGTCTTCATTGAAAACAAAGCGAAAACGGCAAGCGCATTTGGGAAGGTGATGCAAGCGATGATACTTATGGTGGCACTTCAATCTAAACCCGGTTAAGATCGGCGAACCCCATCATCCATTTTTCGTCCATGCAGCCGAGTTGATGTTAATCCTTCATCTCCGGGCAGGAATTTAGTCCAACCTCAGACCCGAAATTTATTTTCTGCTGCGTTTTCCAGAGACGACTGCACTCGGACTCCACCTTGGTTAGGTGCAACACCTGCAGCGGCCTGCTCAGCCATTAGGTTACACAGAGAATGGGCCACAGGCCTATATGGTCCCCAGCTCGCGTGAGCCTCGTGGGAGACCAGCACCTAAAAAGCCCCTCGGCACCAACGAGCTCACATTTGCAACAACCGAACCCCTAATGGCGTCCGCCACAACCCAATGCCTCCAATTCCTGCGTGAGGGTCAGTGTCTCTTCCGCGTGTCAGAACAGGATACACCGGAACCTAATTTCAGTCCTGCTACTTCCGATAATGTTCTAACCTGCGCACTACTCGTGAGTGGACAAGTGACCACCACGCTACTTGTTGAAGAGAGACAGCATTATCCCAAAGCGCTACCACAACAGAACTGCAAAGGGCTACAGAGCAGGATCGAAGAGTCGTCGACGGTCGATTCCAGAAACGAAGTTGCACAGCAACTCGATACTGATGAGCTCCGTCGCTTAGAATATGCTGCGTAAAGATTACGAGCGAGAAAATGATGAAGATCTATTTAGCTTCATCCTATATCACACTGCACAGTATCGTCTAATCGAAAAGAGAGCTGGCCGAGCTTCTCCTCCGATTTGTTGTGTGCGTCTTGATGTCATCGCACAAAGCGAAACGCGATTTTTTTTATGAGAAGCTGTTTTTGATGGCAGAAATACACTCGCCATTGCCATTGCCTGCCGAGGCGCGATCGACGTTAAGGAAGCACCTTTTTTCTACATTTTTTGCGATATTGCTTTAACCAGTGCTTGAACCCAGGCTCTGCGGAGTGGAAGCACGCACTGCTAACCACTACACCAAATCGGCCGCTACTATTCGATATTCTGGTTTGAGCAGCAGCAGCTCACCAGACCTAAAGATAGCTAGCGAGGGTCTGATAAATAGCTTAACGTGGCGTACATTGCTAACGCTAGCGTCGGATCGACCCATAATCATCTCGATAAAAATGAAAAAGCCAGAAATCATTAATATTTTCCTTTTATTAAATTTTTATAGCCCATTTCCACCAAAGGATTACAGGTTGCAGTCGAGAGCTCAGGTAAGTTCCAAGAGCTTCAGGGTTATTCGGGTTAAGACATAAGAATTTGTCGGCTTGAAAGTATTTCGCGCAGATAGATTCTAGGTGGTGAGAGTAGTCGAAACCCATCAAATAATTGTGCCATAAAAATCAGAAAATGAAAAGCAAAATTATTTGATACACAACATTTTTAACCGCTCAAATTAAAAAAGGCTACATACATACATACATACATACATATGAACAAAAGCGTAATTTTTCAGATATAGTAATTATCGCAATTTTTTCGTGCACAAAAGTACATTTTCCACATAACGCTGGCGTGTTAAAATTCCTCACCGCATTGAAAAAAAAATCTCCTCTGCCAAAATGCACTCAATAATTAAAAGCTGCAAATAAATTAGAATTTTTGCCATTCAAGCAACACCTGAATGATTGATGTTGCGTTGGAGGCTTTAATTAAATGCCACGGCGTAAGTGTGAAGCAACGCCTCTGCGGTATGCAAAATATTTGCTGCAGTACAACAACAACGGAAAATATTAATGTCAGTTGCATACACAGTTATAAATATATGTAGTATAGGCACATAAGAACATACATACATACGCATACATATGTATGTATGACTATAGTGTGCATTATGTGTGGATGCTTTTGAAAAGTACACAAAAACTACGGTATTACAAGTTGCACGCAACAATCGATTGCGCAAGAGCGATGGAAGCGACGAAGCCGCAAAACGCGCATTCAGCGCAATGCAGGCACTCGACGCACCAAACGCAGAACCATCAGCGACTCATCATCATCTGGCCGTCCATTGCGTCGAATTGATTGTTATTGGCGTTGCTGTGCGTTTATGGGTATAGACAGTTGTATTTATATGTATGTATGTATGTATGTATACGTGTATTATGGTTTTTGTACAAATTTGTATACACATGCAAATATATGTACATACATATATATGTATGTATAACCACCATTCAATTCATGTAACATTCATGCGAATTTCACACCCCGCCTGAGTGGCAAAAGCTCATTTGAAATTTGGCTGCTAGCATTTTTGGTTTTATTTTAAATCGCGCAATTATTTTGCGGAAATTGGATTTTGATTTTCTATACTCTTTATTGTTGTTGCTACTGTTGTTCACGTTCGTACTTGTGCTAGTCATACCATTTTCCTTTGATATCACCATTTTTGTTTGAGCTGCTGTTTGATTGAGTTGTTGCTGTTTGCCGCTGACTGCTGCCTGATATAATCAAATACTTAGAAGCGTAATTGCAAAACCACATAAAATAATTTGTCTGCAGTCAAATGAATAATTTTCGCGCAGGTTGAATTTTTGCTAGAATTTGTTCTAGCACGAACTGCAATAGTTTTCGGTTCAATGGTAGTTATAATTGAAGTCGCCTGTGCGCCAATATCCCCATTTATAATTTTTTTTTGCTGATTCGCAATCATATATTTGTGATATTTCCTAGGGCCAGTCTGGTATAATTTGTGCAATTCGAATCATTAGCTGCGGTAATTAACAATGTAGTAAATGTTTTATAATAGCTTGGCGCGATTATTTGAAATACAGTTATTCCAGAGTTTTTTTAATAAGTACGAGACTATCTTTCAAAATTTATGGATATTGTGAAAAGTTAATAATTTAGGCCTAGGAAATAACAAATTTCAACGGTTTCTTAATACCTTTAAGAAGCAACACAAATTCGGTTATTTCTATTGTGAATTGTTGTTGAGAAATTAAAGGGAAAGAATATAACAAAAGCTGTCATAGAAATTGACGCCCGTAAAAACAAAAGCAAAACAACTGATTTTTGCTGAAAACATGTACTACAAAACGAGAATATTTTGGGCCCACCGCCTTTAGCCTTAAAACTAAGGTCAGTGAATTTGAAGTAAAACTTACGAAATAACCAATATTTTTGAACGATAAATAAAACAACGAAGTGAAAAATAAAACTCACCGCATAAGATTTATTTTCTAAACGAAAAAAGTCACTCATTTCGTAAGTGTTATTTATTGGAAAACATAAAACTTTTTAAAAGTAAGTATTTTTATTTATTTATTTATTAATTAGTAACTCAGACCTTCAGCTTCAGACAAGAATTATTTTGCGAGCAAACATAGAACTGATGACACAACTCTTAAATGAAAGATGAAAAAGATGAAATCAAAACATAAGGATTAAATGATGATTTTTGCGGAATCGCTTATAATTGCTACGGTCCCTGTATTAAACTTCATCTTAAATTTAATTTTAATGCTAACCTAAACCCTGCCCTACCACGCCCCCCATTCACCGTTTTCATCTGTCGTTGGAGTTTGGAATTAGAGCCCAAAATCGGATCGCTTTTTCACTACACCCATTGCAAAGAAGTTTCACTTCAAAAATTGGAAAATTTACACTATCCGAACAAAATATTTCATTGAAAAAACCGGCCTTAAATTGATTTTTGTATACTATTCTTGGCAGTTGGTAATAAATTAGCAGATCCTCATTATTATATGCTTGGAAAAACCTACCGGTAGATGCGCCGACAAAACGATTATCCCCGATGGGAAAATAAATATGAACTGGAAGTGTAAGTACGTTTCTCCAAAAAGTCTAAACATAAAAAACCTAAAAAATATTTATAGTTTTTCTTTAAGAAAAATCTTACTGCCAAAAATTGCTGATGCAATTTAACTGCTGCCGCCGAAATTCATTGAAAACTTCTCACAAAGATTTATTGCTAGTTATTTGATGTGGTTACACAAACTGAATGAAAACAATAACAAACACAATTAACTTGCCGCCTGAAAGAATATAAGCGGCTGAAGGCATATATGAAGTGCGAAAAAGCAGGAAATTACACAAAAGCCTACAAAAGACAGCTAAGAATTTCGACAAGAACAGCAGGATGCTGGTTAAGAGCACAGAACTAAGCAAAAATTACAATAACGGAAACTTGCAAAAAAACATTACACAAACACACACAGCTGCAATAACAAAAAACTGCAAAGGCAGGCATTAGAACTAACACGAAAACAATAACAGCAACAAAAGTTGACAGTTGAAGGATGAGTACAGCATAGTAATGGGCAGGGAGCAGCAGAGACGCCTGGCTGTGTAGCAGTTGTTGATAGGTATTTTGGCAGCTCGAAGTGTTGTTGAAAGTTTTGCATTTAATTTAAGAACTTTGCGCAAAAATTTAATTAAAGTTGTTGCCAAGCAAATGCGCACTAATGTTCGGATGTATGTAAGTGTAAACGAATGCGCATACATCCCATTGAATGCAGTAAATAGATTGACGACATATGTTGTAAGGAAGCAGCAGCATGCCATGAACCAAAACAGCAGGAGAAGAAATGAAGTTTATAAAAGAATGTGTGTGCGTGTGTGTGCATGTGAAAGAGACGGTGGCTAGGAGGTAGCACGGAAAGAGAAGACTGCCTGCTGCCTGCTGCCTGGAGGCTGTCACTCAGTCGGAACGAACGCAAAAGCATACCAACGCAGAACTGGACAGCTGTTGCAAGAATGTGCCAACACACACGTCATTACGTACACACACACACACACACACACACACTTTGGTATAAACGAAGAGGCTGTGCATTTGACTATGTGGCATGTGGCATGTGGTATGCGATAATACAACACAAAGACGGCAAAGCAAGCAAGGGCCTACAACCGAATTGCTGCTGACACAAAAGTCATGTTGCTGTTGTTGCTACAGCTGCTTAAATATTTGCTACAGTTTGCCAGTGCAACTATGCATGCAACACTATTTGCAACAGCTGCATGTGCAAGCGGCAGTTTAAATGTTATTTCGTTAGCGTTCAAAAGGAAGGCTGCGGCAGTTAAAGGAAACGCAGTGAAGTAAAGTATACGCACTGGTGGTCGGTAGCTAGCAGCCTATGCTGGCTGTCAATGATGTCCGCAAAGTAGGCGAACAAACTTGGTGCGTGCAGCAGCTGGCAGGCGATGACAAAATGCAAGTGCCAAGGCAAAAGAAGTAGCAGAAACGACAACTTTTGGACACAACAAAAACTTCAATAACAAAGCAGCAAACATTCACTCTGCCGCATAACAATGACGCTAACGTAAATTCCTTTTCGCTAGCTGCCTTAACTTGGCACACGCATACGCACACACACACACACACATATGTACACTCTCTTGTATCCGTTCGCTCAACCCAATAAAGATTTTTGTTAAATTACAATTTGAGATGCATTTGAGAACCAGTCCTTTTTTAAAAAACTCAAACGTTAGTTCTGAAAGGAATCTCAAATAATCGTTGACAGGGTTCTCAAACTAAAAGGCACTCTTTCTAATATGGAATATGGAAATTGCCGAAAACCTGCTGAAAATCAAACTGAGAAATATGTTTTTCTCAAATGTTTTGAAAATTTTTTCCAGTGTTTGTTGGGAAGTAACTGCCTATGCAAACTTATATATACAATTGCGTAGTTATTTGCCATTTCGGTCATTGACAATTCGCTGCAGCAATGCAATAAGTCATTGGGCAACGTTTCCTTGCCCCATTATCTAGGTGTGCACAAGGAGTACATATATGTGTTGGTGGTGCATTTGACTGAACGTGCCACAAGCCATCACCACCGCCATCTAAATGACCCACATCGATTTGTCTTCTTAATTTTTCACATATGAATACGGCAGCTTGCAACGCTTGACTTTGTAATGCAATGTTGCACGTTACTGTTTGCCAAAGTCATTGCGAAATTACTGGAGACTTGTAAGGAGTTTATTTTTTTTTTTTTCAAAAAACACATCCTGCTACATACACTTGTATGTTATTCATGTGCGTTAATTTGAATACAAAATTGCTTGTTTTTGTTGTTGTTGTGCTATATTTTTCGGTGCGCCAGTAGCATATGTGTTGCATACATTTTTCATCACAATCAGTTGCATGCCACCAGTTTCTGTAGCCACAACGCAAACTTTGCTTCCTGCAACACGCTCGATAGGCTACGCAGTGCCGACCGCTGTCTCGATGTTTGTTACCCTTCCTCCTTGATATACGGACGGAGCTGAGTGCCGCTCATTAATGAAGTGGGTGGCTTTTGATGACTTTCATTCCAATTTATTGTTGCTGCATACTCTGCATGAATACATTCACTTAACACAGGAAGGTGCTTGTGCGTGTGCGCGTTTACATGTATCTGCGTGCGCTGGTGACGTGTTCGTATTCTTTTGGACACTTGCACTCAGCACTTGCCATGCATTCGTTTCTTAACTTACTGCCGTTGTTGCAAGGAGCCGCATTCTGCCTCTGTTGTGAATTATTTTGATGTGAGAATGCGCAGCACCTTCACTCACACTCCTGCTCCCACTCCAACCCATTTTGCTTTCCAACCGCTTCTCTCAGCTCCAGCACTTTAACTGACAACACTTTCAATTTACGTTTTCCTTTGGCATGAATTGTCAAGTGTGGCACATTCATTCGACATCGTTACTGGCACAGTCGACGTTCCCCTTTGTTGCATGCCGTTTCTTCTGCCGCTTTAGTTGCTTTATTACGATGTTGTTTAGGAATGTGCCGCATAATGATGCAGATGAAACTGAAAATGTGTCAGTGATGAGGAGTCTTCAAGAGGAGAAATAAGCGCATATTCATTTGCATGTTACTACTATGTGCGCTTCATGACAGTAAATCGGTGTTTTTGTATTTCAAGTACTCATCTTCATTATGATGAAAATTTCGGAAAAGAAGCAGATCGAAATCTAAAGCATTAAAGGATCGTGTATGCTTTGCATTATATCGACTTTGTTTTTCGCTGGCAGTTAAGCAGCCATAAAGCCCTGGGAAATTCATATTTAGCCTTATCGTGAGTTGCGCTCGATAACAAATTCGCCATAGAAAACGATTTCGGGCGAACAACAGTGGCGGAAAAAAATCCGAAGCAATATTTGCCTTAGTATCGGGTTTCGGTGCAAGCATTTTTTTTCGATACCTACACAGTACAGAGAATCGATACCAAAATTACGTGGTATCGAACGAGAAGTATTTACTCGCACCGTTTCATCACTACATAGCACACGAATACCACAATTTTTGTATACAGGTACCTGGGTATCGTAGTTGGTATATACTTGTACCCTTTTTCTACAAGCGAAAACAATTACACAACAATTTTCTTATGCATGATTCAAAAGGAAATCGGTTAAATTCTGGGGGTCGCGGAGGTAACTAACAATTTTTTAGGAAAAAAGTTATTAAAAAATGCACGTCAAAAATTTCCGGGTACCTGGTTGGTAACACTAAGATTAAATAGCATTCCACTTAGTTCCTAATAGGCCCACTTGTTCTGCCTCCAACAAAATGGTAGGAAATCAATAATTCCAAGCCTCCGAAAACCTCTATCAAATAGCAATAAAATATGTTTTTCGATTTTCCGCAATAGGTTTGCTGGTGAGAATGTTAATTTTTATTGCAACAAGTTATAGTTTTCAATATTTTTCTACACAAGTATTGCACAAGTTTGCTTAAGTTTTGGAAACCTAAAACAAAAACGTTTAAATAACAGAAACAAAATTGAATTTTAACAATTTAAATCAATAAACAAATTCAAAGAAAGGGACTGAACGAAAGAAATTCTATTTACGTAAGCGGCTCAAATCGCACACGAAGTACATATGTACGTACGGCTTATTTGAGGTGGGTGAAATTTTCCAGACCTGCACTGAAGTAGCTATGTAAATGATTACAACTAGTATGTATCTACATATATATAACTGTAAATGCAAATGAAAGTAGACTTCTGTCTATGCTTCTGCCATGTATTGCATACAGATTTTTTAATTACAGTAATAATAGGCCAATAAATCTAGACAATTGCGCACATGTCAAAATATTAGAACAATTGCAAATTGCAAATTACAAATTGAACTGCAAAATCTACCAAGCACTAGCAAGTACTAGGTAACATTGAGCGGAATGGAAAAGCTTATACGGATATAAGGACGTTTGGTTGCCTGTGTGCGCCTATAATTGAAGTAGCAGTATTTAGATGGTTGCACATGCAAACTTAAATGAATTGTGAGTGAAACGTGAAGTGGATATGCAATATGCATTCATTTACAGACACACATACGCGCACACGCACACGCACATATGTACATACATACATATATGTATCTTCAACTAGTTAACTTGCAATGTCTGTAAATATTTCGAAACAGTTGCATGGCAGTTTGGAATTAGTTGAAGTTATACAATGCAGATATGCAGCGAATCAGAATTGCAAGCTAAAAAAGGTGACGGTGAAGTTTTGTAGATAGAAAGAGTAGAAGTAACGGAAACCGCATTGCAACAGAAATTGTCGATTTGCAATAGAGACGACTGATAATTGCAGTTATGCGACCCCATTACCCACACACACACACACCAACACAAAGACGCATACTAGACATATGCATATGTATATATGTATGTGCATTAACACAAATAGTAGAGCGGCGTACAGTGGTACATACTCATGCATTTTTGGGAAAAAATTAGAAGGAGTCGGCGTACAGCCACAACTTTCCATATGCAACGTTTGTGGACATAAATCGAGAAAAAAAACGAAAAAGTGGTGTAATCGATATATTTTGATGCCTACCTCCCACACAAACCTAACCCCAGAAACGCTTTAAAAATGCCTTAAAACCCGCGCCGAGAAATATATGACTCCAAAATTTGTTCCATATATTTGTAATAATGTTTTATGTGAACCCTAAGAAAATGGACGTAATCGGGGTATTTTAATTTATACCTTCCATATAAACCTAACCTCAAAAATGATTAGTAATAATATTTTAACTAAACATCCAAAAAATGTACCGATTTATTTTAAAACATACCTTCAGTACAAAAAATTCCATAAACGCCATCATTAGTATATCGTCACCTGAAATGCAAAAATCCGTAATAATTTTTTTTTTAAATAAAATGTAAAATAAATTTGTTAGTTGCCGCTTTGTTTTTAATTCAGCGGTCTATATGAGGTTACTTTAAAAAGTACAAATATGAGAATTTTATTTTCCAAAAATTGAAAGAAAAGATTCCGATCTTTAATTTTTTCTACAGCTAGAAGACGGAGGAAGACCGAGGGAAAAAAGTTTTTGACCATAAAAAGTCGGCATTTATAGCGTCTAACTTCTGTTTGCTTAAATTTGTTAAAATATTTGGTCGATTGCACTGATTTTTTCTCTAGTTTGATAAGTAAGTGCTATATTTTCCTATGAACCTGCAACAAAAGCAATAAAATAAAAGTTATTAGAAAAGCACATTGCTCAGTTGAACAAAAATCTCAAAAATTGGTTTTAGATGAATAAAATTCTTTTAACTCCTGTTACATTTACGAGTATTTTGTATGAAATTATCAATTTCGTGAAAAGCAGTAATGAATTTTTTCTTATTCTTATTACTAGCCAAATATAAAATTTGAATATTGAAAAAAGCAGTTTTTCCGCCTAAATCCCACTGTGCGCCACACAGATCCAGTACAATATATGCATGTGCGTAAGTGCAAAATATATATGTACATACGTATGTATGTATTCCGTATATACATATAATCAGACATTTGTGTGTTTGCAAAGAGAAACTGGCTTGCAAACTTTATTCTACTGGAGTGTCAGGCGAAGTTATTAGTGCAAGGCAGTTTGGTGCTCTTGTCGTGACGCTTCGTTGTTGCTTTCTATTATTGCTATTGCTGTTGTTGTACTGTGTTGGAATTTACCAAACAAATGTTCATATTTTCATGCCGCAAACACACGTTCTTACAAACATACCAATACAAATGTAGAGATACATAAATGCCAGCAAGCAGAGCAAAAGAGTTGCGGCGAATGACTTTCTGCCTGCCTAAACATTTTGCAAATACAAACACATGCACAGTTATGCATATTTATGTGGATTTTGCAGTTCTCATGCTTTTTGTATATTTTGAGACTGCAATTTGGCTGCTGTTGCTGCCCCTACTCGTGCCACCAATGCCATGCGAAAACATTCCTCTGTAATTAATTTCAATATGGTAGCATATGTTAAGGGGCAGCTAACTGCAGCGAAGCAGGCAGGGACAATGGTGCAGTCAGTTATGGCACAAAACAAACAAACATATAACTGCAGTATGCAATTGTATGCACGTAGCATTGCTGAGGGAAAGTCAGCTGCCCAATGAGTTGACGTTCCAACAAGACCCCCAACCTGCTGGCCAGACGCACGCCACACTCAGTAAATCTTGCGCCCCACCATTGATCCCGTTGCACTGCCTCTTCTCCTGGTTTTCTGGCTTCTGATATTTCCCTTAATGCATTCCTTCTAACGCCTGACTATTGCCTTATTTTCCGGCACCAGTTCGTTCTGCATAAATTCATTTGTATTTCGGTATTTTTATGGCATATCATAGCTATACGTGGTAAACATATTTATACATACATACATATGCAGTCACATTCGTGGCTACTAAATACGACATTTTGTGATATATTATGAATGCCAACTAATGGTCGGAAGTATTATGCGAGCGGCGTTCCATACACTTGCTGTATTAATATTTGCACTTAATAGATAGGTTTGGTTGTACATACATAGATTTGTTGTGTTTGTATTTATCATTGCTTGAAATTTATGCTTATTGAAGTATGTTATTTGTTGTGTTGCGACCCCAATTTTGCATTGTAAATTATTGCGCAAATATCCTTTGCGTATTTATTAAGGGGGTAATGGATACTATAGAATTGAAAATTGGCCGTGTATCGGTATTTACAGAGCGAAGGAGTTGATTGTGTACGTAAAACGGATACATCAAGCGTAGAAAGCATTAGTGTTCTACAAATAATCTACTTCTAATTCAAACAACTCCAATACTTGGAAAGGTGTAAGTGCTTGTGTGTAATTAGTCGGTTTGTTTTTCTCATAAAAGCGGGTACACTTAATAAATAATGGTACGGCGTGTTATAATTGAGCCATATTTTTGTACATACTTTGTGAGGCAACGTAATGATTCCACAAATAACTAACCATTTCAACATTTTTCACTTTCGTTCACTTTCAATGTTATTAATAATATCATTGATTGTCCTGTTTTACTTCATCGGATAAGCTTTAATGTTCTGCAAATAAATCTTCGGAATTTTTACCCTTTTTGCGAGTAATTCCCATATGGCTCGTGATGATCTCCGGGAATTTAATGCATTATCTATCTATTATCAAACCTACTTAGCTTTATTTAGATGAAACTTTGTAAAAATACAATTTTTTGTTGCTTAAAATGCTATTTATATTTTAAAAATATTTTAGTTGCCTAATTTTGATTGCTTATATTTTTATCTAGTCTGTAAGGCACTGACTGTACTGTAGATTAATAAATAAATAAATTAATGAATATTTAAATAATTCACTTCACAAAATGTGGTATTCAGTTTTCCCTTTACTGTCTTAGGTTAGGTTGAAGTGGATGCTGGTAGACACACTAGCACACTTAGGCCCATCAAACGACACGATGTTGCACCACAAAGGACCAGGCTCTGCCCTAGCTTAACAGCTTCTGCAGAAGTCGTTAAACGACACCCCGAGTCGCTCCACGTGCTTACCGAGAATGATAGTGTGCGAGAGCTCGCCGGCAGACCGACTAACGGTTTCTTGGCAAGGCTAGAATTTTCTCTAGTAAGGATTCATAGCACGTCAAGTATGAAAACCACTACCTGGCAGTGATACTATGCGGTGTGCATAACTGTCAGGCGAATCGCAAGGTATGCGGCTTATATGATGGATGTTGCACGTCAAAAAGGCCAATACGATGGCTAAAATTACATCGGATGGATTACAAATATTAAGTTCTGAAAATCATCGTCTAAATGCCTGCCGCCATTGAAAGCAGTGTGGTCTCTTGAAAAATTCAGTATGACTTAGGTAAATTAGATTTTGCTTTACAACTATGGTGCCTCTGGACAACCCAACACTAAAAAATACACAACAAAAGCGGTCTCTTATGTTTTTGGGGTTTGCTGATTATGAATGTGGAGAATGGTTTTGGAAATTTACCAACCGGCTAACTTAAGTAGTAGAGACGGCAAACGCGCCCAAAATTATGAGATGTGAGAAAAGCCACTAAGTATTCAAATGCAATAAAGAATATTAAAAAGACAAAACCGTCCGTATAATGAAAAAGCAAAACCTTGTTTGCTGGTTCATCCGAGGTAAGATCCAACCAAAAGGCTACGAACCTACTCGCACTAATCCCTGAGCTGCCGGCGATATCTTTAACCCGCCAAGTGACTGGGCTCTGCGTGCAGAATGCTAAAAGGATGGGATACCAACAAAATAGCGTAGAATCTACCGACAAGACTAAAAGCTAAATACACGCAACAACGCAGAGGATACGTCAGCTGTGGTTGGGGTGGGCGTCGACCACGGCGAGCTCTTGTGGGCCTTTGCGCTCCAAATCCAGCATCGACACAATTTTAATTTTAAATTGCCTTGCCAGAAGCCACTCCTAGAATTTGCCTGCGCAACTGCAGTCTTACGTGCCTCGTCTGACAACAACAAAAGTGTTATCTCGGCTGGTTCACTAAAGATCAAATTTCGTAAATTTTTTTTCAAATCATAAACGCTCACAAAAGTGATGTTCCCCTATTTAATGCCCATTGGTGCTACCTAGGCAGGCCACAACTAGTTGGGCCGCAACGTACGCACCGGTCCGCAAACCCATCGAGCCATCGTAGTTTAATTTAGTGAAGGTTTCACTTCTAACGGGTGTGCACTGCACGCATATTATTTTCAGTAAGTAGCGATTTTCTCAATAATGGAGCGGTGTCAAACAATGAGGCGTATTCTTGTTTTCATACGAATCGAAATTCATGAAATTTTCATATAATTTTTTATAAAAAAATTTTAAATTTTCGATTCGTAAAAAAACAAGAATACGCCTAGATAGTCCTTTTCAAAGCTAATTATTAAATTCGTTGAAGATACCAAAAGTAAGATTTTTCGGCGGAAAAAATTAGTTGTCTCTAGAGGTCCTTGCATTTGTTTGGTTAAAAATTAAACGAAAACAAATAAAGGCAGGGCCTCATACTTTTCATAAAAATCAGTGAAAAATTCAACTTTGATATTATTTTAGCTTTTTTTACTTCGATAAACTCAAAACTTTTTGAGAGGCCAAGATTTGTATGAAATGAAAAAAAAACGGTTTGTTCGATAAAAAAATCCGGTCTATTCGATATTCGGAAAATCCAAAAAAACGGTGGAAATCGGTTTGGAAAAACCGAGTCAATCATCCTAGTACAAACAGACGGACATGGCAAGCTTGACGTTCTGATAATTTAAGTATATATTTTCATGTGTCTATCTCTTCTTATGTTGTGCTAACATATCTAACTTTTAATACAATTTCCTATTCATGAAAAATATAAAAAGGCTTCGCATGGTATAGCACTGACTATGAACTTATACATTGGCCTG